>NW_022196911.1:29574333-29625048 GCF_008632895.1 Mastomys coucha
TTGGAGGGGAAACTGGGAAAGGAGATATCATATGACATGTAAATAAAAATATCTAATAAAAAATTTAAAAAATCCATAAGTACATGCACTTTGATGCCAATGGGCCCTCTATAAGTATCCTTCATATCAGTAGTGGGATTTGTCCATGCATTTGGAGATCCAGGATTATATGCTTCCGGGCATTCCTTCCTTATCTAAGGTTTCCTAATCCTCAGTGTGCTAGTTATACAATTTTTAAATTTCTAGAGACAGCCTTCCTGAAGCAGCCCTTCCAGGTGTGGGGCTTCATAGTTTCCTGTGCAGATATTCCCCTTGCTTAATATTTTTAACCTAAACACTTGATGTTTTATTTCTGTTAGGTGCAAGGAGTTATAAGACTGTAAGGAGACTCTGAACAATTGACAAAGGATGTTCTCTGAGCTCACTTTGTATGGTCTGTTATGTTAGGAGTTTTCCTCTTCTGACAGCTCTGAAGTAGCTATTATCCCAGTTACATAGAAAAAGCAGCTTACTCTCACAGAGCCTAATTCCTGCCCTGCTCCCGGGTCCACAGCCAGGGAATGACAGAACTACAGAGCTCACTGCGTTTGTGTTTCTATCCTTCCGTTCTTTTCTCTGCGTCACTCTGGGTGTCTTCAAGGCCAGGCAGGGTACCACCTATCTCAAAAATTCTAATCCAGAATTGCTCCTATCTAAAGGAAATGCAGAGACAAAAATGGAAGAGACGGAAGGAAAGCCCATCCAGAGACCACTCCAAATAGGAATCAATCCCACCTGCTGATACCAGGCCCTGACATTATTGCTAATGCCAAGAAGTGCTTGCTGACAGGAGTCTGGTATAGCTGTCCCCTGAGAAGTTCTGCCAGCACCTGACCAATACAGATGCAGATACAGCCAACCATTGGACTGAGTCCAGGGACCCCGATGGAAGAGTTAGAAGAAGGGCTGAAGGAGCTGAAGTGGATTGCAACCCTGTAGGAGGAACAATATAAACTAACCTGATCACCCAGAACTCCCAGGGACTGAAGCACCAACCAAAGAGGGAGTCATGGAGGGAACCATGACTCCAGCTACATATGTAGAAGAGGATTTCCTTATCTGGCATCAATGGGAGGGGAGGCCCTTAGTCCTGCAGAGGCTTGATACCCCAGTATAAGGAGATGCTGGTCCTGCAGAGGCTTGATACCCCAGTATAAGGAGATGCTAGAGGGGTGAGGTGGGAATGGGGGGTGGGTGAGGAGCACTCTCATAGAGGTAAAGTGGAGGTGGATGGAATGGGAGGTTTGCGGAGGGGAAACTGGGAAGGGGGACAACATTTGAAAATAAATAAATGAAATAACCAATAAAAAAAATTATCAGCAAGAAAAAAAATCCCTCTCAGATTCCTGTGTTAGCATGCACCTCAGAATGTGACTCTATATGGAGAGCATTTAAAGATGTAATTGTTCCTTAAAGTAGAAGTGTTAAGATTTGATTCCAGCCGGGTGGTGGTGGCGCACGCCTTTAATCCCAGCACTTGGAAGGCAGAGGCAGGCAGATTTCTGAGTTCAAGGCCAGCCTGGTCTACAAAGTGAGTTCCAGGACAGCCAGAGCTATACAGAGAAACCCTGTCTCGAAAAACCAAAAAAAAAAAAAAGATTCCAAGCACATCTGAAACATCTGAACACTACCTTATATGGAGAGGGGCTCTAACATATAGAAAGAGCCAGGAATGTTCACACACATGCATCATGCATCATGCATCATCCAAGGGCAAAGCAGGAAGGAAGCCATCTGCTAGCCAAGAAGCCTCAGAAGGAACCAGAGCTTTACACCCCTCGACCTTGACCTTCCTGCTGCAGGACTATGAGAGGCTGTTTATGTTCCTCAAGATGCTCTGTGAATGGTGTCTTGTTAGGATTGTCTAGCACACGGATAGACCATCTCAGGATATGGAGTAACTAGCACAGAATGAGTGACATTCATTTTCTGAGCTATGGACAATCAACAAAACAAAATAGAGCCGGGCGGTGGTGGCACACGCCTTTAAGCCCAGCACTTGGGAGGAAGAAGCAGGTGGATTTCTGAGTTCGAGGCCAGCCTGGTCTACAGAGTGAGTTCCAGGACAGCCCGAGCTATACAGAGAAACACTGTCTCGAAAAACCACAAACAAAACAAAACAAAACAAACAACAAGAACAAAAAAAAAAACAAAAACAAAATAGAAAGTGTTGGTGTCAGTGTCTTGCAAAAGCAAGGGAAATTTCACATCAAAACAGCAGGAAGAGTATAATTTCAGAATAGAACTGACTTATGAGCAAAGCTTACCACATGTGCATGTCTGCTTTTCCCTCTTCTCCTTTATTCTGAAGTGGGAACTTCACCACAGTCCCGTGTGGCTGGTATGCTGGAAATTCCCTGTAGAGATAGCAGAAAAGAGGGGGTTGTTTAAGAAGAACTATTGTCTATGTAGGTGTGCAGAGATAACATTATACCTGGAAACATTATACTTGGAAAACCGAGTAGTGGTGAGGGCTGAGACTGGGTAGGACTTGGGGTTCTGGGTATGCAGCATCTATTTCAGAATCCATCTGATGTTTTCAGTAACTGCTATGGCCTTGCTTACAATGCTTCGAACTCATCATAGCGGACAACATCTTTTGATAGCCTCCAAAAACTGCCTACCTCCAAACCATCTCTGAATACCTCTTATAGATAGGTCAGTCCTTTGGTCATTTGCAACAGGACATCACTTGTTATTCACAAAGAACTGGCTTCATATCAATGAAGAATTCTGAGAGATCGACTGTGACAAGCTGCTGCCTTGGGGGACAATGACACCTTATTGCAGTGTGCTCCCTCCTTGAGTAGCTAGCTTAGTATATTTCGCCTTTCTGGAATTTTTTTCCTAAGAAAATAAAACCTAAAAAGCATGATTCGCTACATACAGCTTGGGACTTTTATAGTTGAGACCTGAAAAAAAATCTGTTTTCCTTATTAACTTGGTAATAACACTTTACCAGAACCCAATACAGGTTGCAGTTGTTGATTCTAATGTTAAACAAATAAAGGAGATTAAAAGACTGGTAAATTCCCCATAAAAGAGGAAAGCTGTTTGCAGAACAAGGTGATTAATCCTTTTATGGAGCTGAGTGTGAATGTCGCAGCTAGTTTTATTGCAAAATCTTGGCATAAAGACTTAGTTTCCAGGAAAACAAATTGAGTAAATTATCTCACTTTTGCTGGATCTCAGGGCTCCCATCTCTCTCCTCTGCCTGTTCATTATCAATTAAAAGTGCTAGTCACCGTGTCTAAGGACGGATGCTCTCAGATTCTCAACTCCCTCCTGAACATCGAGATGTACGTCCTTATGAACATGAGTTTGGAAGGTAGCAGCCTTGAATGCACACTAGCATTGTTATCTGAAAGGCATGACCAGACACAGATCAGGAAAATTTCCTGTGTCCAGATGACCAGGGCTTTCCCATGGCCAAATTACACAGATGACACAAGAAGCAATTGGGTGACCTTGGCAACTGTGATGGGAAGTGAAAGTTAGTCTTTGCCCACTGCTTGTATCACGCAGACACGTGTTCTTTCTCCCAGGGAAACACTTTCCCTGGGAGAAATGCAAAACGATGTTAGTAATATGAATCTACATTGCTCCTCACTTACCTCCAAGCAAGCAACTACAATTGTGTCCCAACTTCTCTGTCCCTCTGAGACAGGAAGCTAGTCAGATAAGGCTGCCAAGTAAAAGATAGGAGATCAGCTAAACTGGAGAAAACTTCTAGTAAGTGTCTTACATGACACACTTAGACTGAAATTTTATGATTTGTCTGAGATTTAAATTTAACTAGGACTCCTGCGTTTCTGTTTGCTAAATCTGGCATATCTCTAACTCAAACACTTCAACTGTGAACACAGCAGTGTGGAGACTTCTAGTCAGTGGGTACAGAAGCCAAGAGGAAGATGAAACCTTCCCACACGGTATTCAAAATATTAATATGGATGCACTTACTGTAACAGAATTAGGTTCTCCTCTTCCTTCAGTGTCCCTGTGAGGCGAGCAAGGGGCTAGCTGTCAGAGGATGCTGACACCATTCAGCAAGGCTCTGGGTTTACCAGTTGTTTGCCGTGCCTGTGTGTTTGAAAATTCTCTGTGCTTGGCTTCTTAGCTATCCCTTTATCTAGCAAGGCATTTCCATGACATAAGTTGTGTTTATCTCCAGAAATCCACCAATCAGAATATACCTGTCTCTGTCCCAAAATAAAATATGTTTCTAATTCTATTATGTCAGCCATCCATCCCATAACAATACTTCCTCTGTTTATTAAAGGCATAGATCCTGATCTAATGTCGCCTCCCTCTGGGCATTGTGCACCCCACTGCCTTGCATCTGCATCAGCTGTCCATGGAGTGAGGAATGACCATCTTTATGAAGGGATTTATTAGGCGAATGAAGTCAATTACACTAGAATATAAGCATGCCCGTCTTTTGTTATGAAAAAAAATGTGTACAAAAGTAGATTTGGAAGAATATTCAAGGATATATTGGTAAGGATTACTAACACTTATCATTAAGCATGTAAGGCTGACTTCTTGTATTTATTTGGTTATGATTTAACCCCTAGCGCCTTCTCCCTATTTTAAATTCTTCTGATCACTGTTCAACATGGTAAATCAGCCACGTTCAAGCAGAGCTCCTCAAACCTCACACTGTACCACAGCTACTCAACAGTTGTGTAAAAAGGCAGATTTGGGGACTCACCTGGAAGACTGACCTGGAAAATCTAAGGAGGAGGCCCTCTGAATCTCCATGTCCAGTCTCTCCCATCTCTACTATAATAGATGGTCTGTGTGCCTGCCACACCTGAAGGAATGCTGGCTTACAGCTCTCCTGGCTATCCTCTGCAAGGCTCAAATGCATAACCACAATGTAACTTGCTACATTCAGGAACTACATTCTCTTTAAATATTTATGTAATTCCAGATCTCAGTAAGATCCACATCATTAGAGAGGGGAGTGTTTGGGTAGCCCGCCTACCTCCTTGGATGGAGACGTACCCACACTGTCTGCTTTTATTACTGAGGTGGGAAGAAGGAATGAGAGCACACTTTCCAGATTTTTCCAATTTAGCTCACTCCTTCTGTTTCTGGGCCTTTTTTTTTCTTTTAACTGCTGTTCTCTTGGTTTTAATTACCACCATAACAGAAAGTTTGTGTACACAAAACTCTCCCTACTTCTGTCTCTGCTGTTATGTAGTGTAGGACTTTCCTACCCATCGTCCTTGCAGGAGTGTCCTTGTTGGCCTCCCACAACTACTCTTGCCTGCTGGGATCCCCCTTCCACAGAACAGTGGGATAAACTGTTGAAGTGTAAATTAGCTCATGGCCTTTCCCTTTTTGAGCCCTGCAGTGGTTCTCTCCAGCCCTGGGAACAAACCCTCATTCGGAGCCACTCTTTTTTATTCCCTTTCTCTTTGAATCCTGGTACATGCTGCCAACAGTTGTGAGACAGTTGTTTCCTTCTGAGCCTCACAGATGGACTCCTTATTGTGCTTTAGGGAGCATGCCAGACATCTTCTCAGATCACCATATTCTCCACTGCAGCCCCTTCTTTGCTTCCATGCAATATTTACTAGTATTTGGGGGAATGTTTCCATCTCCGTATCTGGGTTTCGAGCTCATCTCTTCTACTAAGGGGGATCACTGTCTTGGTAGCCTCCACTACCCTCTGCCTAGCCCAGTTTCCGATACACAGTTGGTGGTGCTCAAGGTCTTAATTTAGCAACTGAATGAACAGACTAGCCCTGACCAAAGCAGTACCCTAAAAAGTCAGAAAAGTTAAAATGAGTCCTGGTACTCTGCAGGACGCTAAGCCAAGCTTTGGCAGTAGAAGTCACACACTGATATCTTCTGAGACCTCTAGGGAAAGGGGTGGCTGGGCAGAAGGAATAGATTAAAGCCGCCCACACATAGCAACCCCAAACTAATGGCAGAGCCATCATTCCGCCAAAGTGCTCATTGAGTGATAGAAAACAGACTCAGTGCTGTTCTAAAAGCTACACCAGACCCGAAAGCTACAAGACAGCCTTGTGTGTAGGAAAGACCTTGGGACTGTCTCAGCTGTGGCTCACGATTTGAATAAAAATCAGATGACTTAGGATCTGTCGAAAATGAAGGATGTTTTAATACTTTGTGTGTAAAAACACTGGTATTTTGCTTCTGTTTTATTAAACAGATTTTATTATTTTTCAGAATCTTGTCAGGGTAATCATTTTATGGGTAGATGAAATATTTAGCCCTGCACTGCAGGACTTCTTTCTCAGCAATTACCTTGTGGCACTTCCACTGTAATTAGGTTTTCGCCTAGGAATTTTCCTTGGGTCTGGGTAATAAATGAAATATGACCAGAATTTAAATTTGTCAATTACAAGCAAGCACCATGGGTAAACACACAACAGAGCCATGAATTCCAAACCGCAGGCTGTTGCTGGGGGATGGATGCTCTGAAAATTAAAATGGAAATAAAACTAGTGACTGGCAAGCAAAAAGCAGCCCCCAAAGAAAGCTGATCTTCCCTAACACTCCTGCACGGTCCTTCCAAACTGAGCTCTTGATTACAAATTCTTCTAGCTTGAAAATGACAATTCCAGGAGGGAGCAGTGGATTTACATCAAAATAATCTGGGTGGGCCGTGGTTGCCTGTCTGTGAACGCATTTCTTGAAGCCAGATTGGAAACGTGGTAAGCTAAAGTGCCACAGAATCCTGCAGCCTGAGCAGTGGCATGATGTCTGAGCTGTTCTGGGAGATTTGGGGATAGGACATAAGGTCTCTCAACAGCTTCCCTGACCTGACTTCAGTTTTCACTCCTGTGGGGACCTCTGCCGACCATCTCTTATACAGGGGCACGTCCTAGGATTGGTACTGTTAGACTGACAAATTATATTTCATTAAAACAGACACACACACTCACGCACACACACACACTCACGCATACTCTCTCACACATACACAGACACACACACTCATACACACACTCTCACACAACACACTCAGACACACACACACACACACACACACACACCAAAATGCCATCATTTATTCATACAACCAGTCTTTCCTGTCTTCACTGTCAATCATTATGTTACATTTTATGCACCTAGCATTGAGTCCAAATGGACAGATCTTCAACTATCTGGGAGGCCATGATGCGGAGGAGACAAGATGGAGTTGTCAGATCATGCTAACACAGTCCTGTGATGCTAAGGATGAAGGACAGGATAGATAGTCCATCATTAGGAGGGTTTACTGTTGCGTAAACTTTGTGGAGTGCAGTTATTTATACAAACCAAGATGATGGTACATCACAGAAGGCCATATGATCTTATGAGACCATGGCTCCAGTAAGTTATCCTTTGCTGACTGAAGCATCCATATGAAGCTCATGATACACATATGAAGGGGCCATTTAAATAGACATTGTCCATATTTGTGGAAGGAGACATATGATGGTGGCTTCTTGAAGTGGCTTCTTTGAGCAAGGGACACCCGAACTGGGGTGAAAAGAAAAGAACTCTTCAGGCAGAGAGAGCATTATGGTCAAAAGCACTGCATCAGGGAGCAGCCTACAGACTGGAGAGACAGACCAGGTCAGCAGGCTATAGAGCAGGAACATAGAGTGAAAGGAGGCAGGACATCAGGAATCATTCTATCTGTCTGTCTGTCTGTCTATCTATCTATCTATCTATCTATCTATCTATCTATCTATCTATCACTTACTCTCTTATTCTCTCTTCTCTTCAGAGAAATCACTAAGGGGTCTTATGTATGAGGAGCATGGTAATGGTGGTAGTTAATATGATCAAGTCTGTGGTTTGAAAAGGTGACCTGGCTTCCTAATAGAGAATATGATGAGGATGTAGAGGACACAGAGTACAGTTAGGAGAGAATCCACAGTGTGGAGTAAAACACTGACAGTGGTCTGTTTAAACGGGTGTCAGAGGCGATGGAAACAAGATGAACACAAGATGTAGGAGGTGGAATAGTGTGAACCTGGTGACAGGTGATAGTGATCGGAAACTGGAGCTCTTAGGCATGACCTTCAATTTCATATTCCATTAGTAGATCCTCAGAAAGGATTTATACCCACCTTAACCTGAGGACCATGAGGCTTAGAGAAGCCTAGGGCTGGGCTGAGGCTCGCTGCACCAGGCAGAAGCTACATTATGTGCCTGTACCTCATGTCTGAGATTGCCAAGACATTTCCCTGAGATCTGATTTCCCCTACATCCTCTCAGCCTGTCACTTGTATTATTGAGACCCTAAACACTTGCTGCATTAATTTGCTATTCTTTCTCTGTGACTAAAGCTGAGCTGGTTGTAGCTGAAGTTGGGTCTTATTTTCTATTTTACCCAGAGACTCAACTCCTTTATCATTATGGGGAGGTATATTACAAGACCCGTTGGGTATGCTTGAACCTTAGATAATATCAAACTTTCCATATACTCTGAATTTTCTTATATGTACTCCATGTCCTGTGTGGCTTGGGTCCCAGAACCCTGGCCAGGGGTTGGCAAGGGAATGAAGAAAGGACAGATACATACACACATGTTTATTAGGTCAGTATGGGAAAGGGGACTTAGCATGACCAGTCCCATGTCAAAGTTCACATCCACCCTTGCTGTACTTACTCAGGGCTTCTTCTGTTCCCTTGGTATGTGTATGCCTATGATAAAAGTTTACTCTATAAATTAGGCACAGCGAGAAACTAATCAACTCAATAGCAAAATAAGATAGTTACAATACATTTGCACTGGTTTGCTTTCTGTTGCTGTGATAAAACACTCTGATCAAAGCAACTTGGGAACAATAGAGCTTATTTGACTTGTACTTCCTCACTGTGGTCCATCCCTGAGGGAAGTCAGGGAAGGAAGCAAGTAGAAACATACTGACAGGAACTGAAGCAGAGATCATAGAGGGATTTACTGGCCAGCTTCTCTCCATGTGTCTTAGTTAGGATTTCCATTGCTGGGAAGAGACACCGTGACCAAGGCAACTCTTATAAAGGACAACATTTAACTGTGGCTGTCTCACAGGTTCTGAGGTTCAGTCCATTATCATCATGGTGGGAAGCAGAGCAGTGTCCAGGCAGGCATGGCACTAGAGGAGCTAACAGCTCTACATCTTGTTCTGAAGGCAAACAGGAGAAGACTGTTTGCTAGACCCTCAGGCAGCTAGGGGGATTCTCTCTGTGATGGTTTGTATAGTATATGCTTGGCCCAGGGAGTGGCACTGTTGGGAGTTGTGACCTTGTTGGAGTAGGTGTGGACTTGTGGGTGTGTGTGCTTTAATATCCCTTGTCTTAACTGCCTGGAAACGAATATTCTGCTAGCAGCCTTCCAATGAAGATATTGAACTTTCAGTTTTGCCTGCACCATGCCTGCCTGGACACTGCCATGTTCCCTCCCGCCTTGATGATAGTGAACCGAACCCCTGTACGTGTAAGCCAGCCCCAAGTAAATGTTGTCCTTTGTGAGACTTGCATTGGTCATGGTGTCTGTTCACAGCAGTAAAATGCTAACTAAGACACTCTCTAAGCTCATGCCCACAGTGACACACCTTCCAACAAGGCCACACCAACTCCAACAATGCCACTCCCCCGGCCAAGCATATTCAAACCATCATACCATGGTTTGGTTATCTTTCTCTTTATATCCAACCAAGGACTGGTGGTGGCATCAACAACACTGGTCTGAGCCCACTAATATTAATTAAAGGAATTGGACAATTTTCAATTGAGGCTCCCTACTTAGGTGATTCTAATTTGTGGTAAGCTAACATTAAAGCCAGCCATCACAAGGGTCAAATGAAAGTTATTTACTACTTACAAACTACTTTATTTCTGGAATTTTCTACTAAGTATTTTAATAATATATATCCTGCATACTTTCAAGGCAGTAGTAACCTGTTTGAGGACAAGTAACTGAAACCATGAAAAGAGAAACTGGTGATAAGGAGGGACCCCTAAATTTTGTTCTGCACCTGACCCAGACTGATCCCCGCTCAGTCAGTGAGAAATGAGCCCCAGTTTCTACACAAGGAAGCCAGTTTAGAGGGCAAAGTGTATTTAAAACATTTTCAGTGGCCCAGTCCTTGCACCAAGGACACATTTGGAGGATTTGCGATGCATTGCTCAGAAAGGATTGTTAAGAAGAACCCAGAAGTTTCTAACCCCTCTGCCTGATATAGTTCTGGGTGTAAGTCCCAGCTCCATGCTGTGCGTTGGAATGGTAATTACGAACTTGAAGGACTTGGCTTCTGCCTGTACAAAATGAGGGTTCTTTAAGAATGTTGGGCTGTTGTGAGGATCACAGTTGGCTTTCTCTGCTAACATATGTTAATAACTTTTATTTCTTTTATTTTAAGGATAAGAAATTGCATGGTTAGACAAGAAAAGGGTCAGATTGAGAAAGTCTCTTCTATTGGCCCTGAAGTTTCTGCCACTCACTGACTTCTTTCCCCATGGTTTATTCTGGAATGAAGAAAGAGGAAGCTGGCTCTCTGGAGGTCCCCAACAAGTTGACAGATGTCCCCTAAGGCAGCTTTCAACAGAGAACTATTCTTTATTATAATTATTATTCTTTGTGATTTACAGTGTGTCTCTAAGCCTCTGGGCACAATCATGGAAGGGCTGGAATTAATAAATCTGATCTGTTTCCTTCTTAATTCATGGCACTGACAAAATTAAAAAATGAAGTTGGATGGGAAGAGTTAGCAGACGAAGTGTCGCAAGCTGGGTTCCTAGGTAGGTACAGGGGTGTGTGTCAGAGGGAGCATGCATGGCCAGGCCAGAACTGCAGCTATAGCAAGACACAGGGTCTGATAGGTCAAGGAAGCTTGAGGACTCCCCAGAAAGCCACAAACTTTCTCAGTCCAAAACCCATTTTATTTAAGGATTCTAGAGCTCTGCAATCATGCATAACAGTGTTAAAACAGTAGGCTGCACAGCCTACTGCTATAAGCCCCAGCAAGGCGCTGAAGCTCACATATCTGGCTATGTGTTAAACTATATTCACACCCAAGTCTGAACCAAAGCCTATGGCTTTAATCTTTACTGTATATTGGTTGCGAACATAGTATATTATAATTGCTTAAATATTTATCATGAAACTATGAATTCATGTGAATGAATACCCAGTAGTAAAAAAAAAAAAAAAAAAAAAAAAAAAAAAGGGAGCTTAATAAATAAATGCGCATGGAAGTTTTTCTGTCTTAGAGTACTTTCCCTTTGGATTTCTCCTCCTCCCTTATTTCCCAGTCATATGATATTTACTACTGAAACAGCATATCAGAGAAAAATATTGTTTCCCAAGCCACAGAATTCATTGTTAGGATCTGAAACATGCCTTATGGGGCCAAGTGCTAACAGGCTTTGTTGTCAGTGGTATTGGTAGGTGGTAGGACATTAGGAGGTGGTGCATAGCCAAGGACATTTAGATCATTGGTGGGTGGTGTGCCCCTGCAAAGGGATCTTCAGATCCTGGTCCTTGCCCAGATGTCGTGAAGTGAGCAGCTTCCTCTGTCTCACCCACAGTTACAAATGGTCCTGCTACAGGCCCAGAATAATAAGACAGAAGGACTGTGTGCTAAACTTTCTGAAACTGAGAACCCAATAAGCATCTCTTTCTTTTAAATCATTCACTTAAGGGGCTTTGTCATAATGATACAACACAATAGCAACAGCAGAAATACACACCTTCAGGCATTGTGCTGTCTCTTCAATCTCCATTTCCCCCCAAAGTCACAGGAGCCATGTGAAAACCTTCACCTCACATCTAGACATATTGTCCCTCTTATACTTTGCCCACTCTTTGGTCTTGGGAGATGGCTCCAAGCACTTCTGAGTCAAGAAATGATGACTGGGAATGGTCTTCAGTGGGTAAGCGCAGCAGGATCGGAACTCAATGCTTCAGAAGACATCAGCTCTCAGATCACTAGCTGACCTTTGGGGTGTTCCCATCGGATGTTGAAAGCTGTGGTGTGAAGCCCCCAAGAGACATTTCTCCACCAATGCCAGGCCAGATCCTGACCTGGGCCACAGATACCTTCTCCACATTGCCAGGCTTGTGCACTCTACTCAGTGTACTACTTTTAAGGTTAAATTTTTTACCAAAAGAACTGAAAACCTTCACCATAAATAAGTGACATTTATGGAGATGGGCCTGTTTATCTTATTTTAAACATTATACAGGGCATCTGTTTATCAAAATCTTTCATGGCACTGCATTAATATGCATAATTATGTGCTAGCTAAGAATTAATAAAAAATAAATCTTAAATATATTCAATTCACAATTATATTTGATGATAAGGAAATGAAATATAAAAGAACAATGAATAAAATATGATGATATTCAGAAATGAAATAGAAATATTACTTTAAATTAAAAGAAAAGTCCCCAACCACAACGTGTGCCCCCAAAGAAAAACAATGCTCACCTTCAATCTCTTAGGAAACTACTGCTACTCATGTGACGCACAGTCTTCGCCTCTCCACCCCCTTACTGTATACTTTTGAGAAGGAATTGGTCCTTCAAACGTCCTTAATGTTAAAGAGGACAAGAAAAGTCCTGTTTTCCCTTCCAGAGAGAATGCAACCATAATCTCTATTATGTAAACTCTTTCAAAGAAGCAGTCTCTTCAAAGATGTTGCTAAGTCATTTGTTGCTATAGCAATACTTGGCCCTAGAGGCAACATACAACCAGGCAGGATCCTCCAGCCTCCAAACTCCGGCTGCCATTATCTCCCTCAGACCCTAGGAGAGAGCTCGCTTTGCCAAAGCTATTCATTGAAATTAGCAGCTCCCATCTCAGCCTTTTGAGTTTCTTGTGCTTGCTACCCTGTCCTGTCCAGGGCTTTAACAAGCAGTTAGGGCAATATATTGAGGTAGTGAGGACTGGGGTCAGCAATTCTTGGTGATTAGAACATCTGAGGTAAGCAGTATTCTTCTCTTCTACCATCTTGGATGCTTGTAACCCAGAGCAAGGCAAAAGTAGGTTAGTAGCTTAGGGGAACAATCCTGTCCAGATGAAAGCAGTGGCGATACTATAGTCACTAAAATCTTAGTAACCACTGAACCGTAGGAGACAAATCGTGAGACCATTCATTCTGAGGTGTCCTCTGAATGTTATATGCAACTGCAGAGCATTCTAACTGTAAGATGATGCTCCACATACATAACATATTTCATTTGATTCTGGCAAAAGCTACAACATTTTACATGAGGGAGACAGGTTTAGAGAGATCAAGCAACTTGTTCAAAGTCCCTGGGCAGAAAGTGACAGTGCTGGTTGGTTTCAAACGCCTGCCTTCTGTCTCATAGCTGCCTGCTTGCTCACTGAGTTGTCTTGAAGAACCTTAATAAGCATGCACGGTGCCCCTACTTTGCACCCAGAGTTCCAGGGCTTTTTAATTGGAAGGCACTGTCTGGGTTTGGTACACACTATCACCCTCACTGGCCGATGGCAAAGCTGAGACTCACAGATGTGCTGTACCCACTGCCAGGCCACTAGTTGAACAGAGAGCTTGGGCTCCCAGTCACCAGTCTCTGTCTGGAGCCCGTGCCTCCTCTACACAGCACTACCTGATATCTGATACCTAGAAGTCATTAAGCCCAGGGCTCTTATTTTGGCAAGTGAGGAAACAGACTAAAGAATACCAAGCAGGCCCATCAGGGTCATTTTTCGGGATCTAGCATCTCCTCCCAGCTTTATAAGGAAGATGGATCTTCTGTGTTAGTTACTTTTCTCATCTCTGTGACCAAATACTTGGCAGAAACCACTTAAATGATAAAGGATCTGTTTGGCTCACAGTTTCCAAGGGTCTGGTCTGTAGTTGTTTGACCTGTGTCTTAGGGGTTCTATTGCTGTGATGAAACACAATAACCCAAAGCATGTTGAGAAGGAAAGAGTTTATTTGGCCCATCGTTGTAGTCTATCACCGAAGGAAATCAGGACAGGAACACAAACAGAGCAAGAACCTGAAAGTCAGAGCTGATGCTGAAGCCATGGAGGGGTGCTGCTTACTGGCTTGCTCCCTGTGGTTTCCTCAGCCTGCTTTCTTATAGAACCCAGGACCACCACTTTAGAGATGGCACCACCCACATTGCATTGGGCCCTCTCCATCAATCGCTAATTAAGAAAATGCTTCAAAAGCTTGCCAGCAGCCCGATCTTATGGAAGCATTTTCTTACTTGAGGTTCTTTCTTCTCAGATAATTCTAGCTTGTGTCAAGTTGGCATAAAACCAGCCAGCACAGCCCATGTGTTTTGGTAGATGTCATTGTGGCCGGTGTGTATGTGGGGAGGAGGGTTAGGGGTTGGGGTGGGCCACCAGCAAACAGGAAGTAAAGTAGCACTGAAAGAAACCCAGGGATAAGAACCTACAAGGGCTTCCTCATCAGTGACCCACTTCCTCCAGTGAGGCCTTACTTCCTGAGGCTTTACACAGCCTCTCCAAATAGCTCCAACATCTGGGGAACAAACAATTAAAACATGAGTCCATGGACGACATTTTCTTTTCAAAACATAGCAGATATCCTTGTTTACAGGTGTCCTCTTTACACTCAGGCCAATCCCTTGAGTGACTGAAAATTAACTGCACTTGAAGACTGTGTGTTTAATGTGGGAAGGCAATGGAACACCAAACATTTCCATTGGCTAGTGTAACCTAAAAGCCTCGCCTCCAGAGAGAGCATTCCTATAAGTAAAGCATCCAGGGGCAGGTCCAGGAAAAGTATGATATGCCTGACCATGATGGATGGAATCAATTCCACCATTACTTGATGGAATTTAGAGTCACCATAGAAACAAACCTCTGAGATTTCGTTAACTGGAGTTGGAAGACCCACCTTAAATGTGGACAGCACCATTTCACAGGCTGTGGTCTTGGACTGAATAAAACGGAGAAAGAGACCTAAGTAGCAGCATGCATGCCTTCACTCTGTTTCCTGATGAGGATGCAACATGGCCAGCTGCCCCAAGAGTCTTCTGCTATGATGTGCCCACCCCCAGGGTTGTACCTGTGAACTGTGTACCTTTCCGTCCTTAAGTTGTTTCTGTCTGCCACTTTTTTTCATAGCAAAAGAAGAAATAGCAGATCCACTGATAGTTTGTTGTGTTTGTTACTCTTGTCCTTCCCTTCTGGGGATGCAGAAGGCTGCATCTCTTCTAAAGTTATTGTGTATTATTCTAGGTTCTATTTTCTTCCCCTTTACTTTCTAGGTAAGTACAGACACCCTCATAACTCTCCCTTATCCATGTTTGTCCACACTAAGGAGGCGCTCTCACTGGTAAGTTACCCAGTTTGAATGTGTCCACAGTTTTCTGTTGAGACCAATGGATTCCCTCTCCCACCTCCTCTCTGACTCATCATTGCTTTCATTCCCCCTACAATAGTCACCTCAACCAGCAATTGCTCTGTCCATTATGTGTTTGTCTTCTTGCTTGAGAATGAGCTGGAAAAGGAATGGGGTTTTCCTGACTTGCCACCAAACATCTCCCCTACAGTAAAGATGTCCACTTTTCATAGCCTGTCTTCAGCTCTAACACTGAGTTGTTACAGAGTGAAATGTTGGTGCCTGGTTCAGTGGAAGTGCCCAAAGTCCCCTGTTTCAGGGTGGGCATAAAAGCGGTAGATCAGGCCTCTTTTTTGTGTCTTGAGTCAGTCTTGATGATCCACCCCTACTCCCTCACACCCCATCCTCCCACACCCTGCCACTCCAGTGACTACGTAAGCTACAGCTATCCTGCAGGAATCACACTCATTCGAGTGGTCATCTGTGTCTCCTTCTCTGTGGGCTGGATAGCTGTGGGGGCTGGGACTCACCCAGCCTCCAGGGGAGGGAGGCTCCTTTCCCAGCTGAGTACAGAAGGAACCGGGAGAGCACATACTTGCCTGGCAAGCCGATCATAGTCGCCCAGATGGTGTGTCAAAGGGTATTGGGAGGTACCTTGTCAATCATTTATTTAGTGCCCGAAGGAGGACCAGGCATGCCAAACATGACCAGTGCTGGAGCCCCTGGGCAGTTTCAAGGACACTTGTATCACCACTTTACTGGTTCAAACACCAAGTCTTTCATTTGCCAGAGAGAGACAGAGAGAGGGGGAGGGAGAGAGGGAGAGGGAGAGATGGGGAGAGATGGGAGAGAAAGGGGAGGTAGAGATAGATAGATAGATAGATAGATAGATAGATAGATAGATAGATAGATAGAGAGAGAGAGAGAGAGAGAGAGACAGAGAGAGAGAGACAGAGAGAGAGAGAGAGAGAGAGAGAGAGAGAGAGAGAGAGAGAGAGAGAGAGAGAGAGAGAGAGAAGGAGGGAGAACAATCAGCTTGAGAGTTCAGCCTCTGGGTGTCAGTAATCTTCAGTTGCAATTCTGGTTTCTCTTCTTATTAGATCTGGAACTGGTAACTCATTTACCTGTCTGAACCTTAGTGTTTTCTTCTGCAAAATAGGAACCCAGACCTCCTTCCTTGGGTTCTTTTGAAGATCAGGAATGGAGTAAGATAATCTGGGACAAGCACTGAGCATACATTAAGTTCAGTAGGTAGTAAGCAGTAACGCCAGAACAGGCCAGATTTCCCATCAGTCAGGGATGCTGGGTACTTTATACGATCCAGTATCTCTCTCTCTCTCTTTTTTTTAAGTAAACAATTCCCTTTTTCTATTTTAATAGTTTGCTTATTAATGTGTGTGTGCATTGTGGGTGCGCATGTGTCTAGGTGTACATATGGATGTCAGAGGACAACTTGTAGGAGCTGGTTCTCTTCTTTTTGTCTCTTTGGCCCTGGGATAGAACACAGGTCATGGGGCTTAATGGCAAGTGCATTTACACATTGAAATATGGCACAGCCTGTGCAATTCTTTGGCCACTTAGTTGCACCTCTTCTTGTTTGTTTATTTATAGGTTTGGTACCTATGTTTCAATTGAGTTTTATTTTGGCTTAGTCTAACATATTCAGGCTTGCTGAACATGAGGTTTTTCCTCCCTGGGTGGTCCAGCCAAGAGGAACACATTAGCAGCATCACATGGTTCCCATGTACTTGAACCTGGTCCTTGATGCTCTTACAACCCCACTCCTTCAGCCCGGGTCTGTGGTGTCTCGAATCACCCAGCACCATGGCAAAGCTGGAGAGGAACCATGCAGCTAGAGGGAAGCGCAGGTTCATGCTCACAAAAACATGCTGGAAACCCCATCAGTCATTTGCTTAGTTGGGTGAATCTGAGCATCCCAAGAGCCTTCGATTGCTCATGTATGACTATAGTGTGACGAGTGGGAGAACTCGGAAACTGAAGCTATTTATTTATAGTTCAGGTTCTCATTTCACCCTGGGAAATGAGAACCTGCACTTGGGGTAAGTGAGTGTGGCTGCGGTGTGTGACTGGGTTCAGTGGTCACCATCTTCAGTCTTCAGGCACTAACCTAAACAGCTAACACAGCTATAGACGGTGACCTTTGATGCAAGTACCTAGTTGAGCCCAAGTCACTCCTTCCCCTGCTGTTGACCAGAAGCCTCACAGGTAACATGAAGAGTTGATTAGTACATATGTTGGTCTGTGTAATATAGGATGCACAGTTGTCTAGAATCACAAGAGAGCCTCTTTGCGAGGTGTGCAGCTTCCTGGGATGATGGGCTGCTTGTGTTGAGGTGACAGCACTTAAGAGGAGCTCACAGCTAGAACAGCGGGGAGGGGGCTACAAAGGTACAGAGGCACCAGATGTCTTTATGGCATTGGTGCCCTTCCCTCCATGGCACAAGCTGCCATGTGTGGTGGGCAAACATTTCATGAATGTTACCGTTTAATAATAGATCTGTGTATATTTATGGTTGTGATTCTAAAAGCAGACCACGGTCTCTATATTTTATGAATTCATGGTATATCTAACTTTTCTTCACTTTTTAAAAAAGTATCACTGCGCAATGTAATCCTTTTATTTCTCTGCTATAGGAGTTTTTTTTTTTTTCCAATTTGTAGTACGTTTTGAAAGAAACCTGCACATATGTAGGCTGTGCCACCCACTCAAACCTGAATTACTCATGTGTCAACTGTATTGACATGACCAGAAGCAGTGTCTTGAACTTTGTTTTTTTATCCCCTCCTTCCTCCTCCCTCCCTCCTTCCTGCAACAGCTGGACTAAAGTTAGCATCAAATTGGCTGATATTCAGATGGGGTACCACTTGGCTGCCGTTACATCACTCAGAAGAGAGCAATGATCCTGGCAGGTGGTTTTTGAGATCTAGAACCACTCAGTGCAATGCTCCTTGCTCAACTCTTCATTGTGCGAGAGAAAGCTCTCTGAGCGCTGAGCCTGGCTGTCCATCTCACCTCTCATCTCTCCAGTGGATCTAGCCACGCATCTGGTAATATTCAGACATGCATCCCAGCTTGAGTCAGTCACAGTTGCCCTGCTCACCGCAGCAGTTCTTCTTGTAGTCTTGCTGAGTGTCTCACATACTTCCAGACACAGGTGCTCACTGGGACATCAAATCAGTGCTTCTTATATATAGTATGGTCTGTTTGCAAATTGTCTCCCAAGTGAGAGAGCCGTAATAGGGCATTTTGACTAAATAATTTTATGGCTGTTCAATCTAGCAATCATAAACCTGTGTTTTATGTCTCACATTTTTCATTTTATTTTTCTACTAATTCATTTTTATTGCACTGCCCTTCCTTGAAGTCCACAAGGGATTGGTTCATGGACTCCTACAGACACTGAAGACTGCAGATATTGACGTCCTTATATAATACAACACCGTGGAGTTCTTATGGGATACATACATACATACATACATGAGCACATACACATAATACATACGTACATACATCACATTCTCCCTTATACTTGATGAACTGTAATATTTAACACTGTAATTGGTAAATTAATAGTTGTTGGATTGTATTATTTAGAGATGAAAGGTTAAAAAAAAAATGACTGTATATGCTCAGGGTAGACACGGGCTCTTTTTCTGAGTACTTCCAGTCTCTGGTTGGTCTAGTCTATGGATGTGGAGCCCAGGTGCCTGTCAAGTTCTATTGGTGTGGTAAAGGAATTTGGGGAGGGAAAGGGTCTGTTAGGCTCACATGTCTTGAGTCACCATCCATTAAGGGAAGACAAAGCAGGAACCTAGAGCCAGTTGTTGAAGCAGAGACCTTGGAGAAGCATTGTGTACTGGTTGGTTCTCCATGGCTTCCTCGGTTTGCTTTCATATATTGCCCAAGACTGGTACCAGGGTGGTACCACTAACAGTGTGCTGGATCCTCCCACATCAACCATAAGTCAAGAAAATGCCCTACAGACAGGCCAGTGTGGTGGCAGCCTTCTTTTCAATTGACGTTGCCTCTTCCCAAGTTAACACACACACACACACACACACACACACACACACACACACACACACAGCAAAGAAACAAAACTCCATCACACCATGGATACAGAAAGCTATCAGTGTAGTAATGAAGCAGCAGCAGGAGGGGAATCGAGAAGCAGCAGAACCTCCGCTTCCCTACAGGCAGCCAGAGATGCTGCTCCAAGTCTTGAGTTTCAAACCTTTAACTTTCAAGCGGGCAGTGGTGGTGGAAGTCTTTAGTCCCAGCACTTGGGAGGCAAAGGCAGGTGGATTTCTGAGTTCCAGGCCAGCCTGGTCTACAGAGTGAGTTCCAGGACAGCCAGGGCTATACAGAGAAACCTGTCTTGAAAAACCAAAACCCCAAACCCAACAAAAACAAAAACAAAACAAAACAAAAAAACACCTTTAACTTTCTTTGATTGATTCATCTCCCAACCTTCAATCCTATTTCTCCACTTGAACATTCACACACACTGGCTGCTCCTTCTCCTGTCTGGGCTCTACCCTGTCTCCTTCTGGATCTCTCTACTTTCCAGCCTTCTATGGCAGTGTAAAAAGTCACTTCCCCAGGCAGGCGAACTCATGTAACTCGGAACAATTCATCCTATAACACTGATAGACAAAACTCTCTTCCTTGCACTTGATCCTAACTAGACGGTCTTCTGGGAGCTCCATTGCTAAATCCAGGACTCTCTGACCTCTTCACCTGCAATGATAAGCTGTTTCCCTGAAGGCAGGTTTCATCATGCTGGCTTGTTCCTCACTGGGCTCCTGGTTTTCAACAAAAAATGTCTAGCACAGTGCAGACCTCAATAGACATAATTCGGGGTCATTGGATAAGCAGAGAAATGGTAGAACTCAAACTGTAGTGGATTATCTGATTGTCCCTGGGCAAAGTTACTTATAATCCACCATCTTGATTCTCTGGGATCTTGCTTTTTAAAAATAGTATTTTACTCAATATCTGTTCTCAAAACTATGGCTTTGCTGTTGGGGAGAGCGAGGTTTAAGCCAAGACTTTCCCACCAACCAACTACAAGTCAGTTGAGTGCTCAGAAGCTGGTCTTCCTGCCTGCTGTGTAAATGCCATTTCCCTGAATTCCTAGGAGCCTGGGATAATCCAGTTAAAAACACTGGGCACGGGGAATGCCAGGGCCAATAAGTGGGAGAGGATGGGCTGGCAAGCATGGGGAGGGGGGAGGCAACAGGGGTTTGTTCTTGTTGTTTTCGTTTGTTTGTTTGTTTTTTGGAGGGGAAACTGGGAAAGGAGAAATCATATGGCATGTAAATAAAGAAAATATCTAATAAAAAAAAAGGGAAAAAAAAAAAACCACTGGGCACAACTAGGGAGACAGTTCACAAGTGCTTACCATGCAAGCATAAGGTCCTGAGTTTCATCCTCAGAGTCCATGTAAAATACCAAGGAACAGTGACTCATGCATATAATTCTAGTTCTGGGGAGGGAGACCAGCCAGAGTACCCCATCAAGGGTTCCAGGCCAGTGAGAGACCATTTTTTTTTCATAAATCTATGTGGACTCTGACCGAGGAATTATACCAAGTGACCAGTTTTCAGTTTCCTAACCCACAGTATATGTGTAATATATTTTACCTTTGAGTTCTTGGAATAAAATAATATAAAAACGATGTAATATAATCCCAATCGTTGGCTCATAATGTTTGATAATTAGTATAAGTATTGCTATTGGTTATTGTTATCATAATTTCTCTCACAATATCTAAAATTCTCAGCACCAAGATAATTTAAAATGAAATTTAAAGGAAAAGAGAATGGTCCCTGAACTTCTTGAGCACAGAAAGGAGCCCCACGGCTCAAGTTCACGCCTTCAAGGGTTGCATGTGGTTGTTAGTAACAGCAGGGGGCGCGGTTTCCTTAATAAAGAGCCAGCAGGACTCAACAGCCACTAAGACCACTCTGGAGTTTGGAAATTTGATGGACAGCAGCGAGCTCGGTAAGGCAGGAATTATAAGTTCTGAACAGAAATCTATTGGTTCTCTTGAGTTCAGAGCCCTGAATAGCAGGCTCACTTTGTGTTTGGCTTCATGCCAATTTCCTCCCTTCCCACCTGCCCCCCCCCCCTTTAAATCCTATTTAGACAGTTTTGATTCTGAGAGTAGAACCTAGAGCTATCTCTCTGCTGCCCCTCCCCCTCTTTCTGCATTATCACTTATTTTTAGGAAAGGGAAGAAACTGAGAAATTAGACCCTAATACAGAAAGGACCTTTCTCCCTGTGATTGGGTGCACTGCCACCAGGACCAAGAAATAAGTAGAAACAGGAGGAGGAGGGGGAGAGAAAAAGGAGGAGAGGGAGGAGGAGGAGGAAGATGAGGAGGAGGGGGAGGAGGAGGGTACCGGGGCTCTCTAAGGAAGGCCTGTTTCTCATTCTTCTGGTTAAAGGGTGTGGTTTTCTGTTTTTTGATGTTCGTCCTGTTTTCATTCTGACATGGACCCAGTGAGCCAGTTTTCTCAGTTTTTTTTATCCATGTTCTTCAGGGTACGTTTTCAGATGGGAATGGTTTCAGAATTGCCTCGAGGCTCGGGCTTGGTCCTGTTCTCGTAATTATTAGCAACTCAAGGAAAGACTTAAACAAGCCTATCAGATCCAGGCATGCGCAGTGTCTGGTCACCGCACTCTGATCTGGAAATCTCCACCGGAAGCCTTTCCTGGCCTCCTACTCTAGGTGCTCACCTGGGCTCTGAGGTCTGCCATTATTCTTACCAGGGTTCTCAGGTGCTAATGTAACTTGTCTATATGCCTAATCTTAGCTAATGTGCTGAATGAAAGCACAAAATCCTAAAAGGAACAGTACCTCATTGTGATTTTATGTAAAAGGAAAGAGAGACGGGATAATGGTTAGCTGATCAGGTGCAAAGCTGGTCCTAGTCTTAAGAACTTGGCATAGAAGGATGGGAGCAGCCAGCACGGGCTTCACAGATGGACCTTGGGAGACACAGATCTTGGGCAGAGGCAGACCCAGGATAGGGAGGAAGGCAGCAAAGACTTCATGTGGCATCCTGAACAGGATTAAGAGGAAAACACTTTTCAGAATTTGGTCAGTGAGGGTGTTTTCCACGGGTGGTTCTGGTTGCTCAGGGAATCTAGCGATACAAAGAGAAAGGTGCTCTGCTGAGCAGAGACTAAGATGAAGCGAGAGAGGGACACAGAGCCTCACTCTCAGACGGTGAAGGATCATGGGTACCCGAGAGCTGTGGCTTCCTGGGTGACACAGCCTATCGGACTCTCACCTCCTCTGGTCCTGGCTCTCAGTGCCTAGCCACACTGTGAAGGACATTGGATATTATGTTTGCTTGGTGGTTTTGGTTTGTTTGGTTTGTTTTCTCCCAAGGAAGAGAAAAACTCCAAGGGGGTCTGATAACAACTTGACGTGTTAATTGTCTGAACAAAGATTTCTTTGATGCCTACCATGTACAAGACATCATGCTGGATTTCCAGTATAGAAAGGAGTCAGGCAGTGTCTCAGCCTTCAATGAAGTAAGCAGCGAGCTGGTGACACAGCTGGGGAGCACATAATCACACTGAAGTTCTGCCTGGGGATAGGGCGAGGGAGATACTCTGAGGAGGGGGGGGTCTCCACCACAAGGAGAGTCCAGGCTGCTTCCCAGTCCTCTGATCCCTCATCTGGATTTTATACATCTTCCAGACTCAGAACCCTTTGAAACTCAGGAAAGGATTGCAGACTCTAATTGAAGGCAGGTCTAGCCAGTGTGCTCCAGGCTGCCGAGGGAAGGATGGAGTGTGTGGGGAGAGGGTGCTTTCTAACACTGCAGGGGAAATCTTGCACTTATCATATGAGCTTTCTGGCCGGTGTGGGGCCTAGTAGCTTGCAGCTCTGGGGTCTGCTGTGAGATGTAACATCCAGTTTAGGAACAGAACAGTACAACCCCCAATCAGTTTGCTCCCTGGTTAAATGGGAATGGAAGAGCTCCACAAGGAGGACATTTTTAAACACCCAAGGAGTATCAGAAAGAGCATCCTATGCATGTGGGCACCACTATTGCTACTGATTTGCATCTGAAATGGCATTTTTACCCACATCTGCCTCTGGAATATTGAACAGATCAAACTAAATCATCTTTCTTGAAAAAAAAAAGGTTAAAAATTCTTTTTATCAAGGTGCTTAAACTTCTCAGCACATATTTCATTTTCCCCCATTTAGCAGGAACAAAATGAGTTGCAAATAAATATTCTTTTATTATAAAAGGTGAAGACTCTTTTGCTTAAATTATACTGATAAGTTAAATGGCCTTGACATTATTCTTGTGTGAAATGACAGGCAGGAAACACCAAGTGAACTGAAACAGTGAGGTGTGTCTAGAGAGAGCAGCCACCGTCAGCACTGGGCAGCACAGTTTACCACATCACCTAGTTTTTCTAATAAATTCAAGAATCCAGACTTTTAAGAAATGTGTGTGTGTGTGTGTGTGTGTGTGTGTGTGTGTGTGTGTTTATGTGCATCACATTCATGCGGGTATCTGAGAAAGCCAGAGGGCATCAAATTCCCAGGACCTGGAGTTACAAGTGTTTTTAAGCCATCTGAAACAGCGCCTGGGTCCTCTGCAAGAGCAGGAAGAACTCCCGACCACTGAGCCTTCTTTCCAGCCCCAAGGATTCAGATTTTGAATTAAAGTCTCCCAAGTTCTTTTTCTATTACTGTCAACTGAATTCAAACATACACACTGTACTTACAGACCAAGGACTTTATATTAGCCATTCTGCTTTCAGTGTAGCTTAGTCAAAAATCTACGCTTAACAGGATATTCAAAGTCCATCCCTAATTGCCCATTGTCAAATTTCCTGGAATCTACCTTTAAAAGATTCCTCTTTATTATCATTTCTATTATTATATTAGACTCCTCTAAAAGAATCTGGCTCTTTTTGTCCTCTAAGGTCCTCTGTATAGGCCAACCTTTCTCCTATCTGCTTGAGGAACCTGATGCCCACTAGTCAAGTCTCAATCAAATGGTACACACCCTATTCTTGGAGAAGTCCCAAACTGTGCCTCTCTGCCAGGAAATTTGGCTTTTACTGGCTCTTGAGGACAATACATACCAGCTACTAACACTGCCCCACAGCCCAACTCCTCTCGTCTTCATCTGGAAAGAGACTTGCTGTTAGGCAATGAGTTTTATATACACTGCATTTTAAAAGCTGTGATTTGTTTCCAAATGCACAAAGAAGCAGAGATCAGTAGAATGAACTCATGTCTGTCACCACGGTCTCAGAAACCATCAGCCCGTGAGCAGTCTATTTCCTGTGGATCAGACTCATCCCCTCATCAAAGTTACTTTGAAATGAATTTCAGACATTATGCGTTTTCATCTGCAACTATTTCTAGATGCTCTCTAATAAATGATGCCTTCCTTTCAGCATGGACAATTTTTAAGAATATTTATAGAGGTAGACAGACTGCCGTCATGGATCCCATGAACTCATTATCTCACTTCAAGGATGACAGAATCATAAGCACTCTTATTTTACTTGCATCTTTTCTTCCAATATGATTTTTAGAAATGTAAAAATGCCCATTTACTTGTGTTTTGTGTTTCTCTAAATGAGAATTTTCATAATGAAATAACTTACATGTAAAACAACAATGTTTTGCCCCCTAGCACACACAGACTTAGAGTGGATCAATAGCTCAGATGTAGGAGATAATAGTTTGTATCTGTTAAAAGGACATTTCCAAGCCTTCCAGTTAGGCAATGAACTATTAGATATGCACCCCAAAGACCAGAAAACAACAAGTATTGGTAAGTTAATAAGTAAATTAAAAACCTTTATCTAGGGTGCTGGAGAGATGGCTCAGTGGTTAAGACTGCTCTTCCATAGGTCCTGAGTTCAAATCCCAACAACCATCTGTACAGCTACAATGTACTCACATACATAAAATAAATAAATTAATTTAAAAAGTGTGTGCCACCACCATATGGAATAATGTGATTTAAAAAAAAACAACTTTATCTACCCAACAACATTATCAAAAAAGTTAAAAGGACAATTTATTAAACAGGAGAGGCTATTTGCAAATTCTACATTTAATAAGGATCTAATGTCCAGAGTAAATAATACAATAATAAGAAGAAACAGCTAATTTTAAAGAGTCCAGGAGGAAATCAAAATGACCAAGCCAAGTGTGTAGATTTCCCATCAGTCATCATTAGGGCACTATACGTCTTAGCCACTTTATACACAGTAGGATGGTCACACTTAGACACTGGGAACATTGAGGAAAATAACAAGGACCCAGGGATCCTTGTCCAATAGTGATGGGAATGTACAGCTCTTTGAAATAGTCTGATGGAGCCTCAAAAAAACTAAATATAGATGATCTGGAAACTCCACTTGTAGATATGCATACAAAACAATCCAAAACAGGTGCTCAAACAAAGCCATGTACAACCTGTCCATAACAACATGCCATGAAATAGCTAAGATAGGAGAATGGAGTAAAGGTCTACCAGAAAGTGAAAGGACAAATTGTAGTGTAACCATAGGATGGATTACCATTCAGTTTTAAAAGTCAAAAGCTGGCATATACTATACAATGTATATATCTCAAAAACGTGCTAAATGAAAGGTATCAGACACAAGGGAAATATTTTGTATGATCCATTTATATGAAATGTACAGAATAGAGCAGCCATAGAGAGCAATATATTGGGATAGTGTCCAAGGAAGAGCAATCAACTACTTAATGGAATGGATGGAGTTCATTTTATAATAAAAGTTCTGGAACTAGATGTAAACACATGTCATACAACATCTTCAATGTACTGAATGCCAGCAATTTGTTTACTCTTATATGATTTATTTTATGCTATGTGAGGTTGATTTCAGTTAAAATAAAATAACTGAAATATCATCTTCATAACTAAAATTTAACATATTTATTTAATATCAAATACCAAGTTGGTTTAAATTATTTATCTTTGAAACACACACACATACACACACCCTAGATCGTTTCCATTGGGATATGAAAAGATTCATACATTCTAGAGAGCATAGATAGATAGATAGATAGATAGATTGATTGATTGATAGAGCCTTATATAGATTGCCATTCTCTCCCTCTCTCTCTCTCTCTCTCTCTCTCTTTCTCTCTCTCTCTCTCTCTCTCTCTCTCTCACTATTGTTTAGATTGAAGACATTTTTTAAATTTTCTGGTTCTCATTTTTGCTCACCGTAGGCCTGTGAGGTTATTTCTCATACCCCTTGTTTCCTGCACTTTCTGCAATTTGAACATTAGATCCTGAGGCTTCACCAGATACTCCGTTTTGTCTTTTGATACCCTGGTTTCCTTATAGATACATAATGTTCAACTGTCTTTCTTTAGTAATGAGAGAATCCGTAGATGACCACCCACTAGAACCATTGTCTCATTAATTTTATTAGGGATATATGAAAGTGCCACATTCCACTTCCTTCTGCTTTGATTAGCTACAATCCTTCCATCCAGAGAAATATCCTGGCTTATAGACATAGTGCCATTGTGTAGCCTAGGCTGGCCAGGAGCTGGGAATCCTCTACCTCTGGGTGCTGGGGTTGTAGGCATGCAACAACACACCTGACATGAAACATTGTGTTTAACATTACATAGGACCTGTCTGTTGTCATGGGAATAGTGTTTGCTCTTCTCTGCTTTGACAGCTTTGAAAACATAACTGTTCCCTATAATCTTGCCAGAGTGGTCTTTTTTAGTTTCTTTTATAAACACATGGATTGGAGCACCATTACTACTTTCTAATGCTTTGTATTATTATTTAGATTGATGCTCAAATTGCCCCACTTATTTAGCTAGTGGGAGCCAAAAGTGCGACAATTTTTCAAATGTCTTCAGATCCATTTTGTTCAAGCCCTAGTTGTTCTAGATGGCTTTCTGGCTGTCTGGTGTGATGATGTCATTTCTTTTTATAGATCTGGAAGTAGCCATCTTTCTCTGGGATTGCCAGCTTTCTTAAGTAGTTTCACCCATTTAGGGGTTTCCAACTGTAAGGCTTGATTGGAAAGAAGATCCTACTGGTGGTGTAGCTCAACTGATAGAGTGTTTACTTAGCATGCATGAAGTCCTGAGTTCATTCTCAGCACTGTGGTCTCAAAAAAATCCATCAACCAACCATCAATCAATCAAGTTCTGTGTTTCTGTAAAGAGTATCTGGTTGTAAAATTCAATGATTACTTCTTCACAGGTGAATCCTGTTGAAAATAATACCCTGTAATTTGGAAGTTCAAGGAAGCCACTTCCTTTTAACTCATCCAACCTTCAACATTAGTCACATGAGGTGAGAATGCCCCAAACATGTGTTAGTCACCATGCTGGGGTTTCATCCACTTCACTCAGTCATTAACACTTACAGCACACCACCACCAGGACATTAATGCCACTGGTTCAGAGTCAATAGAACCACCCAATTACAGATGGCATACATCTCACAGAATGATGTATGCTGAGTTCTAGTCAGGTGCCCTTGAGTTGGCAGCATAGCTGGGTCTACCTAGAAGGCAGGGAAGGTAGACAGATGTGTCTTCAGCTCCTTAGGGTCCATTTCATTCTTTATGGGTGTTTCTGGATATTGCAGTGAATACAACTACCTGATTTTGTGTTTTAACTTCTCTTATGTAACTTTAAAAAGTAGTTTTACTGAACATAATGACTTTTTACTTTCTACTACCTTAAAGAAAAGCCACGTTTATTTTTGTCTGCTTTATAGAAGACTTAGAAAGTCAAGGATCTTAGTGAAATCAATTTTAGGGAATTTCCAGGGAGGACTGCAAACTGTTTATCAAATTCTCATTGATTTCTCCCCCACAGGAATTGCCAATGACATGGGCAGAACAAAAAGGATTTTCTTTGTGCCTTCTTCACACCCTTCTGAACCAATACTTTTAGAGCAAAATACAAAGTAGTCTCCAAGGTCCTGAGGTTACAATCTATAAGTTTCTCTCTTTTTTTGAGTTAGTCTGAAATTATTCAGTCCACTTAACACTTCAAATGAGGCACTCTTCCAAGCGTTTTGCAGTCATTAACTCATGTGCTCATCCTATGAAGCTTTTATGAAATGAGTATGATCATTCCTATGTGTTGCAAATGGAGAGACTGAGGCATAGAGGGGTGAGTCATTGGCTGAAGGTGGTGTGGCTTGTGAACTGTGAGGGTGGGTGGAAGGCTGTGTCTGATCTCTGCACACAGAATCTCTAGCTGTGGCTCTGCAGCTGTGGCATTCACGTCAATAGGGCTGGATGTTCCTGGAGTTAGTTTCTATTGGTAAACATTATCAAGGAAAAAAATACTTCCTAGGCTCTACAATGGTCTCACCTGACTCAAGATTTTGAATCAAATTCATCAGTTCACACCTGTCTTCTTCTGGATGCCAGATGACCTGGAATTTGAAATGATGCCTTTTATTTTTCCATAATCAGATTTCACCCAACAAAAGAAATAGAAATCTTATTTTAGAGCTAGATTCCCAGACCCTGTAGTACAGCCAGCATCTGGCTGAAAAGACAGTTACATTTGGTGTGTAAGCAGGTTTCCATGGCAGCAGCCCCTGGCCATTTATGCTTGAGTCTTTTACTTCTAAATATGGCTTCAAGGACTGCAATCATGGTACATCAGGGATCTTAATCTTTGTTCTTAATTTTATACTTTACTGTTAAAAATATTGCAAAATAAATAGCGTTACTCGTCAAAGTTAACCAGGCCAACATTTTACATCGCAAGGAGTCATACTCTTTAAAAATATTTTTAAAGTTATTTAATTTGATTGAGATTATAATATTGTTGCTTCACTTTCTCCTTTCCTTTCCTCTCTCTAAACCTTCCACTATACCCTACCTTGAACTCTTTCAAATTCATGGGATATATATATGTGTGTATATGTATATACATATATATATAATAAAATATATATATGTGTGTATATATATACACATATATATATTTTATTATTCTATATTATTAATTAAATAATACATACACACATATAATGTTTGAATAATGTTATTTGTAGGTATGTCTTTGGGGCTGCCCATTTGGTATTAGATAACTAATCAGTGTGCTCTCCCTTAGGGAAGACTATATAAATATAATTGGCTACATATTTTAGGTTTGAGACCTGGCAAGTGCCCCCAAGTATGTCAGCATGTCTATTGTTGTCCCTGTTCAGCTCTTGTTTAGGCTGTCATATTGGTGAGACTTTATTGGTGTAGTTTCTGACATTCCTAGGAGACACAATGTCACAGAAGAGTCCCTGAAGGGAATGCTAATCTTAGAGGCCAGCATCTATTTGGTGTTCACTGAAGTCAAAGAGGATCTGTAGTGTTTCGGCTTCTCAGTAGCGCTAGGGGACTAAGACAGCACCAATGAATATTTCAGATGAAGAAATCCAAGTCAAATGACAGCAGGCAAAGTTCTTAAAATCAAAGTGAATCACTGACATGTAGTTAGAAATTGGTTTGATAACCAGGATGTGAATTAACTTTTCCGAATGTCCTCTCACATCACAGGAACGGGAGCTTAAGGCAAAGCAGTCTGTAAGCATTTCCCAGTCATGATTCTTCTAGGTCATGAACAATTGAGGATCCAATGCTTCCTGGAGCCACAGAGGTCCCCTATGGAAGAGGGGGGTTCTTTCCAAAGAGATTAAGATGGATGGAAAGTCAGGGCCTAAGTGAAGTCGTTAGTTAGCGCCTCAGTTGTCACATGGAGCTTAGCAAAGAGTGTCCCTCGGATGCAGCAAAAGAATATGTTAACAGCGGGGGTGAGAAGCTGGAGGCAAGTCCAGGAGCATTCTGAGCATCAAAGAGATAATACCCTTAAATGCGGGTCAAAATAAGATGACTTCAGGGAGATGCAAGAAAAATAGTGCGATTTCAATAGGAGGTAGTGATAGAGCCTTCCAAAGAAGCTTCTAGTTTAGGATTCTCCTGAGCTGTCTGCTGTAGCCTTTCTCATTCCCCTCCCTCGTGAGAGGAGCTAGACCCCAAGGGTGGGCGTGCCTTGACAAGGACACCACCCTGGAAAGTCAGAAAGTCTGATGGTGATAGAGACAGCACTGGTCTATGGCAAACCACGTCTAAGCTCCCCGTAGCTGCTCAGAAATCAGCTGAGGTTCGAAGGCAGGAAACAAAACGAGCTCTTTCTGAAGACGCTTCTCAAGTAATAAGTTAGTATCCTAGCGCCGGAGAGCTGCTCCAGGGGCACAGAGGAGAGCTTAGGAAATCATCACACCCAGCTTGGGGCATGCCTGCCTCCGCTGTATCCACGGGCAACGAATTTATTCCTCTGCTGCAGAGGCAAACTGTTGACTGCTTTGAAATATCGAGTGTCTGTAGACCCTAAGAGTGTGGCTATGTAGATTTGGACAAGACTCGGTTCAACTCGGGGCTTCATTCACTCATTTTCGGTGGGACTTGAACCTCTGACTCTGTTTTCAATCTCTCTGAAAAAGGATAGAGATTATATCCACCCGTTGGGGACATTAAGTTAGATGATGCCTCTAAAAGCCGTTCTGGCATGCCTAACACCCAGAACTTTATAAGTGACAAATACTGTGGGCACAGTGTGGGACTGCGAGTTAGGAATCCGAATTTTCATCTCCTTCCACAAATACACTTTAGATACCACACCATACACTTGAGATTTGAGATTGTTTCTCACATAAGGTTTTTGGGTGAGAGAATTATGTTAGTTTGCTTGCACGGCCAGACACGTGCCATGGGTTGTGTGGTTTAAACAACAGAATTCCGTTTGTCCCTGCTCTGGAAGCTAGGAAGTCCAAATTCAACATGCTGCTCTGTTTGCTTCTGATGAAGCTTGCCTAATGGCTGACATCTGACCTCTGGGGAGTGTCAGACCAGCTTCCACCATCTCATTTTTCCTTGACTAATTACCTCGTGCTTGATACTGTTTCATGGAGATGGTGGGTTAGGGTTTCAATACTATAGACACATGTCAGCCTGTAACAAGCATAGTCTTTCTAATTGTTATTTTAATATTCGATCAATATATATGCTGCTGTTTAAGTCCTTTCTTTGTTTGTGTATATTTGGATTATTTTCCAGGTTTTTGTTGTTGAGCTTAAACACATAGCACGGGCTAGCTTTGACCTCTTGAACCTCCTGTTTGACCTTCTGGGAATTCGACTACAGGTGTGCAGCACTATGACAAGTTTCCAGTGGTTGTTTTTAATTTTTTTCTAGCTTCTCTAAAAGCATCACTTTCCAAAACGTTATAAATTATCATTATTTCTAATTTTTATTAATTAATACACAGAATTGTTTTCTGTTTCTGACAGTGGACAAGAGTGGAATTTTCACATGCTCCTTTACATGAAAAAATCTCTCCACCAATTCAGATACTATTTTTCAGCTTTTAGTGTTTAGCCCTCCAATACTATACTTCAGTTTTGTTTATTTCTACTTTTCTCTGAGTGGCAAGCTAATCCAAAAAGGCAAGCCCTGGTTGATATTGGCTTTAGCAACAACAATCGCCCATTCATTAAAAAGTGTTTAAAGATTATAGTTACTTTTTAATTATGTGTTTGTATGTGGGAGTCTGTGTATGTGTAAGTACAGAGGAGGACCTTGGGTCCCCTGGGGCTGGAGTTCCAGGGAGCTGGAAGTTGCCTGAGGTAGATTCTGGGAACTGAACTTGGGCCCTCTATAAGAACAGTAAGTGCTCTTAATTGCCGAGTCATGTCTTTAGACCTTGTTGTTATTATTGTTGTTGTTATTGTTATTATTATTATTATTTGGTAATGTTTATTTATTTTCTAGAGAAAATGATAACCCAGTAGGAGGAGTTCTTAAAAACATACATCTTCGTGCCCATCTAGGGTTCGAGGTCAGCCCTTTCCTGAGTTGCTATGATAGCAGTCTCTCTTCCCCTCTGGGAATGTACCCTGGTTCCTCTCAGCCCTCACCATTTCAGGCTCTGCAGTTAGTCCACCATGTTGCTCTCTCACACCTTTCATCTCCCACTGCTTCACCCCACAACACTCTTCTCCCCAGTAGAACCAACTCACCAAGAAACAGGGTCTCAGCCCGTAGTGAATACTGACATTCCGCACTGTAGCTTCTTAGGAATGGAATGGTGAATAGCTTTCAGGGCAATGGGTATTTAACAAACTGGACATGCAGAGCTGAAGGAATGAATTGGTGGTGGTAGAACTTCAGAGAAGCAGGATGGGGCTAGGGGGATGAAGCCCTCCATGGAATAGGATTGAGGGGATTTCCATGAGCTCTTGACGACATCGCCAGTTTTCCTTCTTCCTACCTCATACACTTGTTTTGGGAAATGACTTCAGAAGCATGAGTGTGCTCACCACACTCATCCTCTGGAACACTTGGTCTCATCTGCCTTTTCTTTGTATACACATAAGCACATGTGCACAGCACAGCTACTTTTCCTTAACAATATGGAGAGTTGCAGTTGATATCGCCCCTTACCCATGAATACTTCAAAATGAACTCCCAAAGGATGAAGACATCCCTTACAGAATCACAGTGTAAGTTTCAAATTGATATGGCTTTTTAAAAAAATGTAATCTGTTAAGGTGAAGGGAGGTGTTCTGGGTGGCCAGAATGCCTCCCTTCGCCTCAACAACTTTGTGAGTCGCTTCAAACTCCGAGTGGCTAAAAGGAACTACGACCTGAGGATCCTGGAGCGAGCCAGCTCTCAATAGCTGGAGGAGGGGAGGAGCTGGCACAGTAGGAGCAAGGGCACAGGGAGCCAAGGTGGATGGACAACTGGGTCAGAACTTACCACATTATAGCTGAAGAGAGAAATAGACAGATTCTCACATTGCCATGGAACTCCTTTCCATGAGACTCCCTTGCCATGGGTCTCCCTTTTCCCTGGTTGGTCCCCTTCTGTCTCCCCCTCCTTCCCATCTTCTATCACTTTTTAAATCTCTTCTCCTACCATGAAATTAATTTCTTTCATATTTTTGGCCAAGAAAAATTGAGAGGCCCCACCCTCCTCTTTTCCCATTTCATCAACAGCCCCACCTCCCTTCCCTCTCTTGGTCTTTATGAATATATTTATATGGACAGAATTAAGAAAAATAAATTGATTTCCCCATTCGTTCACTTACCCCATCTCATTTCCCCAAACCCCACAGAGTTAAAACTTGGGACTCCCCTCATCCCCTAATCCATCCCCAGAGCACGTGTATAGTATTTGCTCAAGGTTTGTGCCACAGTAACAGACACAGTTTTTAATTGCACATACAAATGTTTGCTGGGTTCACTGTAAATTTTATTTAATCTGTTTTTTTGTTCATTTGGAGAATTACTTGGAGGGAGGTTGGTTTCCTTTATATAGAAAAGAAGAAAAAAAGAAAAAGAAGAAAAAATGCTATCTGGGGCTCACAATTCTGCCTCTGCCAGGTCAGCAGGGGTTAGTGAGTTTCTCTGTGGCACAGGATCCAGCCTGGAGCCAGCTTTGCCTTTCGGTATCCGATTTTCTAATCTTCTTAAATGTGGAACGTCTCCATCTTTCCCTCTCTTGTCATGAGTCACTTACAGGAGGAGACACTTGGCTAATCTCGCTTTGAATCCTCACTTTACCACACAAGAGCCAAATGACAAAGTGAACTGCTGCACCACCTAGTCTCAGTTTTCTTATCTGCTAAATGGGGCTAGCAATACAAGAAATGGAGGCAAGATAGCAATGAGGCAGAGAGAGAACAAGAGTAAAACCTATTGATAATCCAACAAAAGCATGCTACTCTAGTCCTTTACCACATACCGGGAACCTTTCAGTGATTACTTAGCAATGGATAAGTGCTTGGTGAGCTAGGGCTAGTTTCCTTTCTGTCACATATTGCTATGTGGTCTCCAGGAAGTTATTAAGGTGGGACTTTCAGTACCTTTCTCCTGGGGGTGAAAAAAATTACACAAGCAAGGTGTCGGTTGTGAATGTGTGTATCCAGTGCCTGTTGTGAGTGTGTGCATCCAGTGTCTGTTGTGAGTGTGTGCATCCAGTGTCTGTTGTGAGTGTGTGCATCCAGTGCCTGTCGTGTGTGCATCCAGTGCCTGTTGTGAGTGTGTGCATCCAGTGCCTGTCGTGTGTGCATCCAGTGCCTGTTGTGTGTGCATCCAGTGCCTGTTGAGTGTGCATCCAGTACTGGTTGTGAGTGTGTGCATCCAGTACTGGTTGTGAGTGTATGTCCAGTGCACTTGACTCCCATCTAGCCTCTTAATAGTTATCTCTCCACCGTGTTCATGCGGAATTGTCCAAACGAAAATAAAGTTTGTGCGCATTAGCTCCAGAGGCCCAACCCTTCTAGCAGGTGCAAGTAATGGATATCAACGCCAAAAGCTGTTTAAAGATGAAACTGGAAAACCTCACCCTCCCTGTGCATGTTTTCTCTTACCAAGTATATTTTGGAATAATCTCCTCTCTGTTGGTCAAATAAACTGTCATTGTGGGTGTGGTGGGGTCGGTGGAGGTTTGGGGTGTGGGTTGTTAGACTGCGGGATGGTTATGAATCATTGTTGATTGAAATTTGAGTCTGGACTGTGTGACCTTGGTATCATCATGGAAACTCCGGGGTAAGTGGCCACCCAAAGCATGGCACTCTGGGGCTTGGCAAGGTCCCTCCTGGAACTCGTCACCAGGTCTGCATAGGGCCGGGCCTCAGTTCAATGTCACCTCCATGGGGAAGCCTTTCAGGGGGTCTGCATATGTTATAGGCTGTCCATAGGGGCCCATTTTCATACTGTAACACATGGAGGGATTCCCTGTCCACAGGAGCTGCAAGAGAAAACAGAGAAAGGAATGGGGGGAGGGGGTATGAAATGAGGTTACTGGTTTGGTAGCTTGAAGTCAATCCACCCATGAAAATGAAGGAGGGGTACGAGGCATGACACTATAATGCCTTTGAGCTCTCACAGGATCTAGAATCTGGGCTTGAGCTTCAGGTTCTTGTCAAACTACATCATATTCAGATGGCGTGGTCAATGCTTTTCCTCTCTTGAGTATCAGTTTCTCACGTGTATGAGAATTCCTCTCCCCTGTGAGTGCAGTGTGGTGCCCACAAGAAGCTGCCTGCAAGGATAGGGTGGGACAGTGTGTGGTGGTATAGCCAGGGTGAGGTGGTGCTGCCAGGGTGAAATGGTGCAGCCAGGGTGAGGTGGGGTGGGGTAGGGGGATCTGGAAGAACACCTCTGCATCAAGGAAGACATAAGCACATATTTCAGCTTTCCCCCCAACACAGGCTGGGGTGTACCTCACCTTCCTCAAGCCTCTGATTGCTCATGAGCAAATTGCCTGTAGTAATGCTTTCCAACCTTTGTATCTTTAGGCTTCACATCTGGGAATCCAACCAAAAGTGAACGGAACATTTTCTGAGAAAACTTGTATTGAACATATGTAGGCATTTTCTTGTTATTATTAGCAAAATGTCTTGATAGCATTAAGTATTAGAAATTATTGAAGTTATAGGAGACGGTGCCCATAAGAGACATGCAGATGCTGTGCCTTCTATAGTAGGACTGGAACAGCTTTGTATTTTGGTGTCTGCAGAGATTTCTAGGGCCAATCCCTAGATTGAAGGTATCAATGGTCTCTTGAACTTGGGCATTTCCAAAGGCTATTGAGAGAACCATGTAGAATATATATTATTTAACATAAAATATTGTTAAGGAAATTATTATTGGTTGAAGCCTTATAAATTTAGACTCAGCCACACTCAAAAATAAAATGATTGCTGTGATGTTTCGTGTTAAGCACCCAAACTCACAAAGAAAAGAAAAGATGGATTAAATCAATTCCACAAATGTCATGGCCCCATCCTTGGTCTGTACCCAGTACAAGACAAAAAGTGGTAAATGATTTTGAACTTGAGTGAGTCTACTGTTGTAAGCATGTACCCGAGCACAGGACCTCACCCTATCTAATGCTGGGACCCTTTAATACAGCTCCTCATGTGGTGGTGATCTCCAACCACAAAATTATTTCAAACTTTCTGCTGCTTCGTAACTGTATTTTTGCTACTGTTATGAATCGTGTTGTAAATATTGTTGGAGATGGAGGTTTACCAAAGGGGTCATGATCCATGGGTTGAGAACTGCTGCTCTCAGTTCCTCAGGGAGGATTTCTTTCCACCTTTTGCCCACAGCTATGTCAGCCATTCACACCTTTGGGCTCCACCATTGTCCTCCTGGAAACCACGCAGCTGCTCAGCTATCTTACCCTGAGATGTGCATGCCCTGTGGCCTGTCTCACAGTATTGCCTGGCTCATTTGTGGACACTAATAAATAGATGGCCTGTGGCTCAGAGAGGCAGGCTGGAAGTGACCTTCTGTGACTCTGGGTCATGGATTTGTTTGCAAGAACACAGACACACAAGTGGCCACTGACAATCTGTGCTCCAACATCACATATGGGGCATATTTTGCTCAGAAACATACCATGTTAGTTGTTGAAACCTTTTTTGCATTCCCTGAAACAAATGGCACCATGGGGTATTTTCTTTTAAGGAGCAGTAAATAAAAGTCTTTTATGTTGACAATGATAATATTATATTCCACAATTGATTTGCATTTTTCTATTCTGTGGATCTTTCTGCTTGGTATAAATCCCCAGGCTGAAACACACTGGGCCTCACTCAAGGATCAGCAATAGGATTTATCTCTGGCCTGGGCAGCTATTCACACAGATTCTGACTGCAGAGATCTGGCTGTGCCCATATATGAAGAGGCAATGCACAGTAAGGAAGAAGGTACATGTGCATGCAAGTTTGGGCAGATGCACATGGAGCCTGCAAGGATTCTCCAGGGATTCTCCATCAACCTGATATCCAGAGGGAGCTGGTCTGAGCTACATTATCCCCAAGCCCTGCTAGCTGGCTCCCCAGGAAAGCAAGAATGCACACAAATGACTTTTGGGGGCTTATGGAAGAGCTGAGTCCCCATCACTTGCTGTGGGCCTTTCTGAGCATCATTAGATCCTCTCTCCTGCATCAGCCAACCCAGGAGCTGCTGATAGACCATGGCACAAGCTTGAGCCAGAGTTGACCTTAACCATTGACCACCCACTGAGCACTTGTCCTGTGCTAAGCATTATTTCATTAAACCCTCACCACAATCCTGCAAGGTAGGTGCTATGTTACCCCATTTTACAGATAAGAAGAACCAAGGCCTACAGTTCCACAGCAGATAATTGGCAGCAGAAGAATTCAACCTCCAGGAAAGTCTGGATGTAGTTACTGGTGACAGAAGAAAATGTTTGCCTTGGGAAGCCATATCCGTGGGGATCATAAAACCATTCCTACACTTTGCCTTGAGCTAGCAGAATGAAAACACCCAGAATGGATGAACAGCTGTAATGGGGTGGTTGTGTAGCTTGCATTATTTAGTACAAACAAGACTCTCTGACTTCTTCATATTTAGACCAAGGCAGTGTCCCCTCTGCTCTTCCTGTGGAGTTTCTTTGGAGGAGAAGGTGCAGTGAAGCACCTTGGGCTTAGCCAAAGAAGTTGCTAATAACTTTACCCTCAAGCCCTTAGGAAAAAAGAGCAGACATGTCTACATCACCTTTGGGAGAAAGCCTCGGGCATGTTGGTGTCTGTGCCAGTAGGTTAGGGTAAACAAGAGGAATTTCGGGACACCCAGCTTTAAGTGGAAGTGTCTGTGGTTGGATCGGCACAGAATGCTTGCTTATTGTGTTTCAAGCCCCGTTGTCTCTTTTTCCTAGCCTAAAAAAGACTCACTCAATAAGAGGAGTAGATAGAGGGAGGTTGAGACATGATTTTTCCCCCCTGTGAACTTAGCCCAGGAAACACTTGAACGGTTGTTTTCAAACTGAGCTATAAAGTGCAGCATTTGTGAGTGAAATTGCCCCTTTTACTTTCAAGATAGTTGACTTTTATTTTTCATTTTCTATTTCCCCAGAAAAGTCAAAATGTCCTTTTTTAGAGCTTGGCTTCCCTGTGGGTGATTTTCCAAGGTGGGACTTCATTAGCCAACATTTGAGTGTGGCAATGGCATCCAACATGGAGAGTTAGTACTAGCTGTTACCTACAGACAAACTCCAGGATCAAGCCTTAGAGAATGTGCTGATTTTATTATATTCTCACTTGAAACATTCTAAGAAGTTCACACATGCCCTTGAGGCCATGAGGCCATGAGGGGTTGGGGAGGTGCTGGGTTTCTGTGTAGAATTGAATCTTCCACATGATGGTGCAGGGTGGTCATTGGGAAAGCAGGGAGCCTTTGGCTACCCTGTCTTAGCCATGATTTCCAGCCCTGGGCAAATGAGAGCTAATCTTAGGTGGCATCAGGACAAGACTTTACCTCACACTGCATCCTTCAGTGACACCACAAACTGTCTTTTCAATTTTCGGTCCTTCTGAACATGTGAAGGACAAAATCTCAGCTTAGTAAACTTGTATCTGCCATCATGAGAAAAGGCAGGTCAGACTTTGGTCTTGGGCATTTTGAAGGTAACAGTTCCTGATTTGGAGGTATTAAGCTTTAATTGCTTTGTAAAACCTGCCAGTCTCCCCTCTAACCATAATTACTCCATGGCAGTTTTAAAGGTAGGATGAAATTTTATTTAAAAACAGATCAGTGTATTTCTCTCCCGTTCTATGGTGCCTTTGGTTGGGCCAGAATGCGTTGGCACAGCAGTGTGGTCCTTCAAGATTCAGTGCAATGGCTAAGGCCATTACTGCTTTCTCAAAAGAGACCATGGCCACTGAGAACAGAGATGGGGTCATCCTTGCCTGTCCTCACTCCAGTGAGCCCTGGCCTCCTGAGTCTGCTCACCTTACAATGTGGATTACGAATGGCTGGGAGAAAAGCGTCTGTCTTAATTTTAAGCAGGGCTGGCAATGTGGCTAATGTGTATCTTTAAGGTTCAGTTTCCCCACCTCAGGCCAAGTGACTCCTGTTTTCTTATTTCTGGGGTTCAGGCCTCTGGAAGGTGGGATCTACTCTACCCCTGCAGCCTCCAGGGGCCAGGAATGGATGGAGCAGGTGCAGATGGGCTGATAGATGCAGCGATAGCAAGCCACAGCATGGAGATCAAGTCACACGTGAGTTCTGAGCTACAGTCTTTCCTGTGCTTAGGCTGCAAATCTTTGGCAATCGGAGACAGGCTCTGAATTAAGCTTAATTAAAATTCACTCTTAATTAGGGCCATTACTTAAAATCAACTCTATGTAATAAAGCCGTGTAATCATAATTAAGCCCCAGGAATGGAATTAGGAAGCAGGGAATGTGAAAGCCAAATACAAGGGCCTGGTGTCGGTGGGGGTGACAGAGCCTTCTTCTTCAATTAACAGGATTTATAAGTAAACGAGGATCAGCCAGTTGTGGTGAGGACTTAGGTAGCCACAGGCATGGTGAGCACATCAGAAAGGGGACTTGAAGAAAGTAGACCTCAGGGGCAATGAGCTCAGGTAATGTGATGGGTGACAGGGACAGTCACACTGTCCAAACCGTCTTTGACTTTAGATCCTTGCTTCCTACGGAACTCTTGTTAGGGGAGCTTGGATCAGAACAGCCAAGGTCAGTGCCATCCACCTGTTTCCTGGCTGCTGATGTCAAAGTCATAGTGCTTGATCCTAAAGTATAAGAAGGAAAAAAGTGAAGTGACAGCTGGTGGCAGTGTCCTGCTTTGACATCATTAATTAGCCACCAAAGAGTGGGAACATAATTTGGAAATGAAAGGGTCAGTTTTGCAGGTTGTACACACCAAATGCTGGTAGTGGTCTAAGGTGTTGTTTGCTTCTCTATTTCTTGAGCTATGGTGTGGGGAATTGAAATAGGCAGTGCCTTCAGGTTGTTCTGATAAATATAAAGCATTTATACAGCATAGTGTCTACTGTACTCCCTACAAAACCCAGCAAGGTTTATACAGTTTTAATAGACATATGCTGCATTAAGCACTGTTGTTTGTATGGCCATAGTTGTCATAGTAAATAGACATCATTTTCTCCAATTTATACGTAAATAACTGTGGACTCAAAGAGGCCCAGGAACTCACATAGGACTTGTCACATCCCATGGGAAGGAAGTGCATAGAAAGAGCTGCACATGCTGTTGTTATAAAGACAGTATCTGCCCCTGCTTTTCATTGATCAGAGTCAGTGATCCCACTGGAGAACATGTGCCTGGAAACACATGCCTCTCAAAGGAGGCTGCTTTCTCAAGTCTAGTTTCTAGGCCCAAGCCTCTGTGTCTAATTCTGCTCGAGAAATTCTCTTGCTCATTCTAATTCTGCTTGCTCCTTTCAGAGTTATGGAGCTGGAGAGGAAGGGAAAGTCCAGAGAGTTCCTACTCCCAGCTTCCTCTCCATTTCATCATCTTTGCTCAGGGTTCTTGGGTTCATTCTCAGAAGTGGTAAGGGGGTATAGACAGCCGTTGTCTTCACCACCCGTTTCCCTTTTATAGCCCCTATTTCTCCAGGAGTGTCCCCTCCTGTGGACAGGAGTGTCCCCTCCTCTGCACACACATCCTCTCTTTTATTCTGCATCCAAGCTTCAGAAGTTGGGATCATCATCTATGCATTGCAAAAGATGAAACTGAAGCTAGGACAGGCAAAGTTCAGTCGGCAGTGAAATGTGTCATCTGATCCCAGTTGGGTTTTCGGTTCACCCCAAGAGATAGCGTGCCCTTCCAGAGGTACAGGGTGGAGTGGGTCCTCCCAGACAGTTTCTGCCCATGGCAGCGTCCGCACTGAAGTTACATCTGGGATGCTGCCAACGACTCACAGCTCATGTTTCCCCAGCAGCCTCTGCTCTACATAGTAACTCCCCTTGATACTTGCAGGCCTCAGAACTCACTGAGCTCAGTTCTCGTGATTGGCCATCAAGACAACACAAGGTAGAAATTCAGTGGGGGGCCAGGTCTTCATGGAGTCATCCAACTCGGACCTTTAATATCAGTTAAGGGAATGATACACATGCTAATGTTGTTTAGGAGAGCTAAGTTCAAAGGGTTAGATACAAAGGTCTTGAACGCTTCACAGTTTTGGCAAGGCTGTGTTGGCATTTCTGCATTTGTTAAGGAACAGGAACCATCAGTAGAAAGAAAGCAGGATACAGGCTAACCTGTGAAGGTCTGGGGCATAATCTAGTGGTCACCCTTGGTCATCTCTGATTGGGACCTTTGTGCTTTTCTGCTCCCTAGAGAGGCCATCTTGATTAGAGGCATGGATCTGGAGGGAGGGGCATTCTGGAAAGGAAAGTTGATGGTTATCTCCAGTTAGCACTACAAATCAGGCATGAGCCTCATGCTCACCAGAGAAGGAAGAATGTGGCAGGTAAGAGAGTTAGAGACCAGCTTAGGTTACCCAGGCTCCACTCTCCTCCTGAGCCATGCCTCCCTGCCCCTCCCCTCCCATCACCACACCAAGCTTTCCATGTGGAGGCCCTGACCTGTACGAATCCAGCATGGAGAGCAACCATAGAGTGGGTTAGTGCCACATGGGAGGCGAGGGCTCCCTGATGTGTGTGGTTGGAGTTCAGGTGCTTGCCGACCCCAGATCCTGACCAGAGCATGACCCCTTTGTCCTTCAAGATCATTTGCCTCTATTTACACTAAATAGAGGCAGCTCCATTTTTGAGTTCCTGTGTTTTGGGCAAGCCAAGCTGGAGGTCCCCACAGCCGGTCCAAGCAGGCATCAGCTGTCCTGGAGATGGTCACATGGAAGGTGCTCCCAAGCTTACTCCTCTGACAAAGTTTAGCAAACAGCTTATCTCCCAGAAAACAGGTGAGGTAATGTTTATGAAACATCACCCTGTCCCCTTCACCAGGCTGTGGGGTGCTAGTGTGACTGAACATTGCTGCTGATGGCTGGGTGCCCCTGCTCCCTCCTCCCCTCAGTTGGGTAGGAAACCACTATCTAACCTTCTCACAGCAGATCTGGAAAGAGTAGCACTCTATAGATGTGTCCAGTGACTTTAAATCTTCATGGTTTCAGACATCCCTGTAGATGAAATGGACATAGTTTTTCTTCAGGAGGAATCAGGCAGAGAGTATCAGGGCATTTTCCCCTAAAGTTGTAAAAAATTAGTCGGTGGCCTAGCTGGGAAGCCAGGTCTGACCCCTAAGTCTCTTCTGAACTGATCTGCACTAAATATTCATTTAAAGAAGTAAGGATCAATAAATGGATAGCTACATGGGTGGACAGGAAATGGAGAGCTGGTCTGGTGTGGTGGCATGTGCTTGTATCCACAAAACTCAGGAATATGAAGCAGGAGAATTGTGAAACTCAGTCCAGTGTGGACTACATATAAGATGCTGTTTCAAACAAATAAATGGGGGAAATGAGGAAGGGAAGGAAAGAAGGAGAAAATAGTGAGGGGAAGACACAAAGGAAGAGAAAGAAAGGTGTTGATGGGAGAAGAGGAGGGTGGAAGAGAGGAAAGGGGAGGAGAGGAAAGGAGAGACTAGATAAGAGATTAGAGAAGGGAAAGTTAAGTTGTTAGTTCTGGAAGAATACACTGAAAACTGCAGTCTCTGGAGTAAGAATGGGAAGGCTGGTGTGTGTGTGTGTGTGTGTGTGTGTGTGTGTGTGTGTGTGTGTGTGTGCATGTTTTGTGTGGGTTTAAGTATATGTGTGTGTGTATGTGTGTGTATGAGTGTGTTGTATCTGTGTAATCAGAAGAAAGACTGTCATACACATTACTCTTTATTCTTGCTCCTCTGTCCCCTCTGAACTACTGTAATTCTTCAGTGTGATCACATTTTCAATGTCCCTCTCTCCTTTCTTGCCTTCTATCTCTGCAAAACCTTCCACAAGGATCAGAGCCATACTGCAGAGAAGGTTCAGGGAGATGTTCTGAGAAAGCCACAATCATTCTCTCTCCTCTGATGCTCTCTGATACCTGGGCAGCTCTGACATGTGCTGCGAAGAACAGCCATGGTGAGTGGATGAAACCCAGATTTTGATGACTGAGAGCCACACCAAGGCTGCTTCCCCAGTGACTTCTATCCAGAACTGATGACCACAGACTCCCTTGGTGGTGCCCCGAGGAGAGAGATTTTCTTCCCTGCTCTTTGTGAATGTGACAAATTTTAAATAACTTCCATGCTTAGCAGCTTGGAAGTGGTTAAATGAGTTTTGTTTCAGCTCATAATGGAGTAATGTACATTAAGAACAAACCATAAATCCCACCTTTCTACAACCAATGCTATGGTGGAACAACCAAGCAGACACTACAGTCAGAGTTCCTCAGGGCGGAGTGTGGAGAAATCAGGCCGGCATATGACAAAATGTTAGCACTTATGGCTACAGAGCTTGCATTATTTTTCAACATTTTTCCCATTTCCAAAATGCCATTTTCATTGTAAACATTTTATAAATAATGACCTCAATTTTTGTAGGGAAATGAAGGCAAAGTGATGTATTTGAGTGATAGGGTCACAATTTATTTTTATGTATTAGTTTATTTTGTTTATAGAAACAGGGCATTAGTATGTATCCAGGGCTGGTCTTGAATGCACTACATAGCCCAAGCTGGTCTCAAACTCACAGTGGTCCTTTGGGATGATGGAATTCTAAGTGTTTGCTGCCGTGCCTGGCTTCCCACTTGACATTATAGTTATTAAATTTTAGGCACTTTCTGTGTTTACTGTTATACTGGGCATCCTATTTGACATGGTTTTAAAAATACAGGTGGAGAGGGAAAGAGATCCGTTGCTAAGCAGCCCATGTTTCAGGCTCCCCTTGACTCCTTCCTGGCAATTGGTTGGGTTGCCATTTCATGAGCTTCTCAAATGTGCAGGTCAGCTGACCCTGGGAAGTAGTGTGGGGGTGAGAAACATTAAGGAGAAAACTATGCCAGCCCTCGAGTGGGGTCAGTCATGGTCTAGCTGGGGAGACAAGCTCTTCACGATACAAGTTACAGGAGCCACCCTGAAGTTCCCTAAGAGTAAAATTAGCAGTGTCTGTGGCTTCGAAGTCACGCCTTCTGCTCCCTTCCATTCCCACTCCCTTCAGTTGCCTTGTCTGTGAATGTAAGCAATGTCATCCTGTCTTTGTGAAGATTAAATGATGTCTCATGCTAAAGGTGAAGCAAATCCATTCTCAGTGTGTACCTATGCTCAACATCATGTTGAAGGTGTGTGTGATCAACCACCAGCAAGCCAGGACCCCGAGGTGCAGAGTTGCTTTTGGTTCACTGCAGAGCTGGTGGTTTCGTTCCCAGCAGGCGATCTATTTCCCTTCTGTGCCTAGCTAAAATGTGTTCTAAACCTCACCATATGGCCTTGCACAGAAAGAACAGCCAACTTTTCATTCAAAGATCAAAGGATAAATTAATCTGCTTCAATGAACATGAGAGGAAGCCAGCCCTTTTTCGATATTCTGTCTGTTGTGACTCTGTCTACACTGCAGCCAGGAGGAGGAAGGGGTACATACTGATTCCACAGTGTTAACTGTGGGTCACTGTACCTCCTTCCAGACCTTGGTGGACTTGAAATTCTCTCAGGGGAAATACTGGCGCTTACCCAGGACCAACACATCCTGCAATTCAATTCCTTACACCTGTTTCTCTAGCCACCATCCCTTTAGTTTCAATAATATCCATCAGGACCCCCCTTCAGCGCATGCACAAGCTTAGCATGTGTTGTCTTCTAAGCCCCCTAGTCCAGGCTGCATGTACTCTAACCTCAAATTAATGTTACTTTCTTGGGAACATTTTCTCAATCTGTTTGACTAGACCAAGTCTTTGATAGTTTTGCACTCCCTAATGTCCCTCATAGCTCTTATTCCAGCCATTATTATTTTGCATTTATTTATTCAATCATTGTAATGATGTTCATTTTATCATTATTAATAATCAAATTTATTGTAGTATAATTTATATATAAGATAAGGCCCTGTTTTGATGAGTATAGGCAAATGTTTACAAAGCTTATATACTTGTTAACCATCATCATATCCTAATATGGAACATTCCATCTCTTCAAAAGTTCAGTGCTCCATCTCAGTCATTCATGTGGTGCACATGAGGGGCCAACCATTCAGATTGCTGAGAAACACTGTTCTCATTGGCTGCTTGGAGTTGCCCCTGGTTCTTCAGGCACCCTTCAGTTTCTTCAGGAGATACAATTCCGAGATTTCCCATAGGTGGCCTTTGAAAGCGATGTGACTCATCTTCAGTGATGTGATTTCTCTGAACCCATGCTCAATAGCTGTGCCAACACAGAGTGTGCTCCCCCACCCCTTACCGGGTTACACTTTTGGCCAGAGAAGCCTGCCCATCTCTGACTCCCTTCAGAATCACTGATGCCTTCAGGAGATACATTGAAGTTCCTGACCAGCAATGAAGCTGTGTGGCTGGTGATGGCAGGCAAATCCTTCTAGCCTTGGGAACTTGGACTTTCTCACTTGTAGAATGGAGACAATGCTATCCTAACAGGGTCATAAAGCCAACCCAGGGGTGGGAGGGTCTATGTTTTCTGTCCAATTTCTCTCTGGACTTTCAGTTTCTTTCTCTGTCATATAATGGCCGAACTACAGTTCTCTAAGGTGCCTTCCCTCTTAGACCTTGCTGGGACTGGAAAGGGGTCTAAAGGTTTCCAGCACAGGAAAAATTGAGGTAAGAGAATGTCCAGTTTCTCTGACAGTCCCTTTCCTGAATAAAGGAAGTCTACCTCTGTGTCTAGAGCAGGCCCGTGGTTTTTTTGGATCACTGGGCAGATATCTTAGCTATTTTGAGGCCCATTAGGGAATGTAATAGAACTCCCAGTTTCCACATGTGACCCCCGGGGCCATGGAGCATGCCCTTTGCTGGGAACTAAGCCTTGATGGGGATAAATGAGTCACAAGGGAAGGGAAGAGAAGGGAAGGGATAGTGTTCCATTTATAAGCCAGTAAGTAGATCAGTGAAAACCAGTTCCAGATAGGCCCTGTCTTCCATCACTGAGCATCATAGGACTCGTGGGGGCCTACTATGTGTCAAGATACATTATCACTGTCAACTGATAGAAGTCGCGGCTCTTATCTGTAGATGGACGAAGGAGCTTCTTCCACGTGGCTTCCCACGCACCTTGACGAGCTCTGGGTGGGCAGAAGGGGACACAGTGTGTGATGCTGCGTGGTCAGAAGAAGAGGGTGGTGGTTTCTGGTTGAAATACGAGAATGTCAAAATACCAGGAACTTACTGTTACTTTTTTTAATTATCCAGACCTTGTGACTGGACCTGGTGGCAGCTGGTAGATCCTTGGATTCCAAGAACAGAGGTACACTCTGCAGCATGCTCAAGGACAGAGCGGGAAGTATTGTCAGAAACAAGCAACAAAGTTATTCCCAAATCATTACCTCCCATGCTTAGGATTTCCAGTAGGGGAATGGAACTCTAGAAACAGACAGTGGAAGCCGTGTCTTCTTCACTGAGCTCTTCAAATAGCCTCATGTGTGTTCTTTCATGTCTGAAGTCAGTGCTGTTCGCTGATTAAGAACAACTCACAGACGATTGTACCCAGATGCTTGCTGGACCACCAGCCCCAAATTGCCTGGTTCTGCACCCTCAGAATCTGTGCCAGCCTGAGAGTGGGTTATGTGGCTCAGGGTCCATTTTGCACTGGCATCCGGGAGCCCAGCGGGCCTCTGTGGATCATGGCTCCCCACTTCACAGTCTAAAGAGAAGTGCCTCCTCCTAGGCTGTGTACCTGCTGCAGCCTCCCATGCTAAGTCAGTGTTGTTGGCAGTGACTTGGAGAAGCTGTCATGCAGATCAAATGGTCACAAAAGAAGAATGAAGAATGGATGAAGGCAGATAGGATAAAGGTGTGGCGGTGACAGTGGCAGGCACACTGAGCTCACAGGAAGCAAGGACTTGGCCAGTGGGTGGTGCTTAGGGGGCTGCTGTCAGCATAGATCTCCTCCTTGTGAGTGTGTGGTTTGGGGTATTGAGGTTCAGCTTTCCTATTTGTAAAAAAGAAGGCCCTGCTAGTGTCTCCACCAGAAGTTAGTAAGTTAGTTACTCTGCTTGTTTGCTTGGTTTTGTTTTCCAAGGCAGGATTTCTCTGAGTAGCCCTGGCTGCCCTGAAACCAGCTCTGTAGACCAGAATGGCCTCAAACTCAGAGGCCTTCCTGCCTCTGCCTCTGCCTCCCGAATGCTGGGATTCAAGGTGTGCACCGACATATCCTACCACAAATTTGTGTTTACAGAGATGTAGTGAGATGCTGTGTTAAAACCACTGCCTTCTCACAAGTGCTCTCTAAAACTATCTGCATTGTCACTTAGCCTTCCATTTCTCTAAAGGCTGAGTGTGGGAGACACCATGGTGATGTGAAGGCAGAGAAGTTGCAGGGAATGGCTGGACCACCCCATGTGCAACGCCTCCATTTTGCACCCTCTTGCCACTCATGTGTGAACTCCCAGTACTCACCGGTGAGTGGTGGCAGGGCAGAAGCAGAGCTCCCTCAGCCTCTGAACAGCCTCTTCTAGACCAGACTTACCAATCTTTCTGAAAAGCTGGGACAGGTTTTAGAACTGCAGCAGATGACCTCAAGGGGGCAGCGCAAGCTTGGCAAAGCCCGGACTGACCACCAGGACTATGCTGAGTTGGCTGCCAAGGCAGAGCAGAGACGGCTGTGTTACCAGGTTGGTGCCTAGCTAGGCTTCGAGGGTGGAGGAACAGAAGGCACACTGAGCTAGGCAATATGATCTGTCCGGATGCCACACACACACCTTACACCATCCAATACACGGGACAAACTGGAACGACTGATATGGGGGACCCTCTTCCCTCCAGTGATAGGGCACAAGCTGGGGCTGGAGAACAGAGCTGCTATATTGAGTGATCTCTAGCTATGCATTTCTAAGACCACTCGGGATTCCAGGACATTTGTTATGGCTGCACTCCGCCCTTCTAATTGCTACTCACTGTATGGTTCTGGGTCCATGGATGACCAAGCTCTTGGACCCTCCCCAGATTTCTGAGGCAGAAACTATGTCATTTTGGTCAATGGTCCAAGGAAATTTGAAGGACACAACTTGCCGCAGAAAATCCTGAAGGGTGGGAAGAAAGGGGAGACTATGGCCATTTACTGACCAACCTCTACCTAGCCCCAAGCCTCATGCTACATAAATGCTACCCTAAGTATTTCTCACCTCTGTGCTATTTCTTACATGTCCTTTATGACAAGGAACTAGATCAGGCCCAGAGAGGTCAGGTGATCTGCCCAGGGACACAGAATAGCCAGTACTTAGGGTAGTCTCGGATCTCAGGGCTGTCTGGAACTATAACTGGGAGTGGTCACTTTCCAAAGGGCCAGCCTGGGGCTGAAAAGGCCATGTTGATTATGCCCCTGTTCACAAGAGTGGGTTCTGACTTGGACTATGTGGTCTATTCTATGTGGAAGTCTGAAACACATTTTATTGTTCAACGCCAGGAAGCAGTATCTATTCTGGTCTATAGCCTCTTCCTGAAACGGCTCAGTCCTGATCAGACCAGTATCTGTGGTCCTTGAGCCAGGACATTTGGGCAGGAAGGTGGCTAACAGCAGGGGGGAGGGCTGGGGACAGAAGCTCTGAGACAATCCTATTTTTGAACCTCTTCTACCTTTAGCTGGCAGACCCTTCAGTTCTGCTCCTCTGTGTTTAGAGCTTCCCCCTGTTTTCACCATGGGAGGGAGCAGCAGCTCTCCTGCTTTCTCTTCCTTGGTCACTTGCAGCCACTCTGTGAGTTCCCTTGGGAGGAAGGGCTCAGGCTGTTGAGTGAGCAGCACAAAAGCCAGTTGTCACTGAGAACTGCTGCTGGCGACAACCTTGCTTCTAGAGAATGGTTTTCTCTTGGGGTGGTCTCTGGCTCTGCTGGTGTGTCTCTCTAGGAATGGGAGACTTGGATTCTCTTTGTGCATAGTGCAGTGAGGACTATGCCAATTGATTCTAGCCCCAGTAAGTCAGACACACATTTCCCCACAGTTGTTTCTCCCTACCCTGCCCCATTTCATTCCATCTATAATCTGTTTGTCTCAATTTCTGTACTATTCAAATTAGTTACTTGAATGACTATAAGTCAAAAGTCTCTTCCCAGACTCAATAGCTCAAAACTTATGGGAGAACTCTCCCCCTATGGTTTCAGTGGAATGAAGAAAGCCACCTTTCTGATTTACTCTGATGTGCTTTCCCCACCTGAGATTGCCGGGGGGTTGTCCTGCAGGGTCTTGCCACCCATCCACAAAACACCTGCTTCCTCCACAGCCTATGAGTGATGAGGACAAGAAGAGGCTGCTCCATCTCCTTCAAAGGGCCAAATATGGGTCTCCTCCATCTTTTTGCTGATGAAGGCAGTACCCAGACCTTTGATAGATTGGTTCCAAGAGCAGAACCATTAACAATACCGGCCGTTCGACACAAAGGCAGCTCCTTGGGCTGTTCCATTATCCTTGCATCAGACAGCTCTCATTTCTGAAATCTTTCTGAGCTCTCCATGCTGGCATCTGTGTCAGCTAGACAGATCTACAGCACTGGCTGTGGTCATGCTTACTAGCACTGGGCCAGTCTCAGAATCCCCAAATTTGCGTACACACTTCCCTTTCTGGACACTTCCAAGTCCATATCACATAATGGCTACTTTCTACTCCTGTTTCCTAATGTCAGAAAAAATGCAATGGTGGACAAGACCATCCACAGATGTAGTATGGCTGGCTTAGACTCAACATGGCCCTATCCCCTTGCACCACATCTAGAGGCCCTCTGGAATGCTGTGTTGAATCAATAAATCTGACTCAAAAAGAAATGTTGCAAGTGATGTTTTCACCTTGACTAGGAACTGTATTTCTGAAACTACAAGCAGGAGCGATGAAAGCTCTTATGGATCTATGTTCATGGGCAGCACATGAAGCAACGGTATGATTGCCAAGAGGAAACTGTAAAAACTCCCAACACTCCTGCAAATCAAGCTCAATGACATCAGTCAGCTGTGGGAGTCTACCCTTATGGATTCAGAAGCTCTGGATCATCATGAGGGCTTGGTAATCCACCAGGAGACAGGCGTGATTCACTCAGGAAAGAAGCACACAGAGAGAGCTCTGTATAGCTGAGTGCAGAACACATATCTCAGTATTCAGTAATATCAGTATTCAGAAGCAGAGGCATGAGCATCCTGAAGCACAGCAGGGGTATATAGTAAGACATTGTCTACACACACACACACACACACACACACACACACATTGGGGGGGGGAGAGATGTCTCAACACACACACACACACACACACACACACAGATGTCTCAACACACACAGATATGACTCAGCACAGAGAAAGAGAGAGAGAGAGAGAGAGAGAGAGAGAGAGAGAG
>NW_022196911.1:29625254-29666282 GCF_008632895.1 Mastomys coucha
TTTATAACCCCAAAGGCAGCTGTGAGCTGATCCACACCAGCTGCCAGCATCCCTTACCTGGGTGGGCGAAGAACAGCACAAAGTGAAAAAGGGAGATGTAAGAGTCGATTTATTGTTATTAATTTCTGAACTGTTTTTCCTACTTAGCTTTTTTTTTTTCTGGAATGAAAAAAAGTTGTCAGAGGGCACCCTCAGAGAAAAGTCCTCAGTGAATGAAAAGAAGGACTGGATAAAGGGCAGCGATACTGATACTGCTATTGGCAATCCATCCTTAAGAATTGAGATGTTTACATATTCCGTCTTCTTTACCAATATGCAAATAAGCCAGTCCAGAGCTGATAGAGCCTGTATTGTCTCTGTTGTCAAGCTCCTGAGCCAGGAGCAAGGGATCTCCCTAGCACACCCAAGTGTGTGTGCATGCATCCAAGAGAGAGAGAGAGAGAGGCAGAGAGAGAGAGAGAGAGAGAGAGAGAGAGAGAGAGAGAGAGAGAGAGAGAGAGAGAGAGAGAGAAACAAGGTCTTACTATATACTGAGATTACAGACATGTATTCTGTACACAATAGTACACTACTTGCTTTCCTAACCAAGTTGTGGTTGTCTCCAGTGGAGAAGTGTAGGTGTCTAGACATCACTGTGCACCTGACAATTTGCTGGGTATGTTAACATGTGTAGGTGAGTGCACCCCAGGCCCTGTCACATGTGCATACACAGAGTTCAATAAATGCAGGAAGATTCCTGCATGTATTCTATCGACTCCATTTCCTAAACAAGGGCAGTGAGAACATATGAGTTTCTGACTCAGTTCTATCCTGAGTGGAGCCAGACCCCGTGCTGGTTACTGGGCTCCAAGTCAAAGTAGGGAGGTGCTGAAGTTCCTTGACTCATATCAGGAAATGTCTGCCTCAAAATGGTGCTGAGGATAGCAGGAGATGCTGCTCGTTGTGGAGTCTTAGGTACACTGTTACTCACATTTCATGAGGTATTATAAATGATAAATTTCTGCTCATCCTTGTGAGGCCCTAGTAGCAGGAACCATTCTTGTTCCTCACAGGGGAAGAAACAGAGTCACAAAGAAGATAGGTACTTTGGAAGGATGCAAACTCAGAAGGCTGCAGAGGAGGTTTGAGTCCTGCCACGGCCCCAGATCACAGCCACATGCTACAGTGACTCTGGCACTAGGACCCGGGCTTCTCAATGCCCTTTTCAGAACTCATTACAGGACACCAGGCTGGTGCCAGAGCACAGTCATTACTCAGAATTAACAACTCTATATGGGTATTTTATCGTAGATATTCATTTTTCTTCTCTCTCTCTCTCTCTCTCTCTCTCTCTCTCTCTCTCTCTCTCTCCTTCCCTCCTAGTTTGTCTTGACAGACTTTCTGAACCTTCTAGGACTGATTTTGACCATCTCTGGGTCATCTCAGGACATCTGGGTCCCTAGCATGCTCTTGGCCTTCCACTACCCACTACTCAAACTCCAAAACCTGTGCAGCCTGGCCTACTGCCGCCTGCCTCCAGGGTGGTCAGACAAGTTCCTCCAGGGCTGTGTCAAGAACAAGGCCACTCTCATTTACCTAACAGAGTGTATGCCAGAACCCAGCCACTTCCTTCCCGCTCCAATGCTGTCTGCTCTGTCTGCCAATCACTTGGAACATAATTTATTTACCATTTTAAATTAAATTTAAACAGCCCTGTTCCTAAGAGGAAAATCTATAGCATAGGTTAAAGAAAAAAATGGAGAAGCAGTGTGACTTGCCACAGCAGAAGATAACCCTGCTCTGACGATAAAGCAGAAGCAAAGTGCTTACTGCTAGGTCTGCAGCATGCACAACACAGAGCTTGAATGGAGTAATCCCCATGCTGGAGAGACAGAGAGGCAGCCCAGCACCCACCAGACTTTCTCTTCAATGGCCCAGAGAGTATAGGAGAGCCGGTACCTGTGCTTTTTGGCAGGGCTTTCTGAGTGTCACAGGGAATCATACTCCTATGAGGAATTGAGGCCGAGAAGCCTAATGAAGTGCTGCAGCAATGGTACCCTCATCCCAGTGACTATTTGGGTGTCTTGTGAAAGGTTGCCTTGCGCACCACTGGGAAAATCATACTGTCCTTCCCTCCAGCCTGCCTCTTAGTCTTCTCATAGCAAACTGAGGATACAGTACGCTCTGAGGCTAGGGCCTATTGGTCAACTCTGGTCTTCAGCTTTGTTAGTGTAAGCTGCACAGTACTTTCTGAGTAGATCCTGATGTTTAGAACACAGGTGATTGGTTGCATGGCAACACCCAGAGTATGTTTCTGCATTTGTGTATTTTGGGAAGTAGCTACAGATCTGGCATCCCTGTACCTATGTGGTAGTGTTCAGTGGGAGATGTATAGGGCTGCTTGCTGAGACAGGATTTAGCAACGTGGCCTTCTTAGCCATTCAGTTAGTGGCTGTTCAGTATTCACAGCCTCTTAGGAAACTGAATTAGACAGAAAAGTTAAGTCGTCAGCCCCAAACCCCTGCAAAGGTAAATGGGAGAGTGTGGACTGAGAGCTGACTTTTGGGGGTCAAGAACAGTGTTGGGGTTCAGGGGACAGAATACAGCTGGAATAAGACTTGCAGTGTTTTATTCATAGAGGTCTTGTTCCCATTCTGTTCCAGAGAGCGGAGAAATGACCTACTTATTTCCCTGCCCAGAGACTGCCGGGATGGAGCACCCTGTGGGTGGATAGTCATCACCTCCATGATGACTGCTATTGACCCAGACATCAACCTGAAGCCCAGGCTGGTCCCCAGCTGACCTGGGTGCCCCTCCCACCCCAAGAGTGCAGGGAGAGTCCTGTGCTTTCTCTGTTTTGGCTTGGCAGAGTTGCAGGCCTGCCCCCTCCCAGTTGCTCCAGCCCTCCTGTTTATCCTGAAAACACTCAAGTGCTCCGCACCATCATTTAGAGGCCAGAGGGGCGGCTGCCATGGGGCACTGGGCGGTCTAAGCCTGTTTGAGCTGTCCCAGGACCTGCTGCCTACACGTGCCCAGAACCCATTTGCCTGGGAATTAATGGGCCCACGCCCCTGCTAGGTGCAGACATGAGCCGCCTGAGAGGCAGCCAGGCAGGAGAAAGGGTATGATGTGATAAGAGAAGGTACAGCTGGGATCTGCCTGAGTAGGTGCTTGTTCAGCCCTGTGACCTTGATCGCTAGTCTCAGTGCCTCAGTTTCTCCATCTTTATCTCTTCTTCCAGAACTCTGGAGACTGGCACACAAACAACTCAGAAGCAGTTACCTGGGGAGGGGGCTGGATAGTAGACCCTCCTAGTCATATGAATATTTACTGTCTAGTTAGCAGAGCTCCATGCCAGGCTTTGAACTAACATGTTGAAAATGTCATTGCCGTTTACCACAGTTTTCACAGCAGTGTGTAAATGGTAGTGTTTCACCAAATGCATTTTCTTTTTCTCAGCACATGTCCACAGAGCCCAGAATCCCCCCCCACTAGCCCTGCCTCTAGGCAGGATCCTGAATGAAATCCCTGGAGTCCTGGTTTGTCTTGGTGCCAGTAGATCCCCACAGATACGGATTCACTCAAGTAATTAATAGGCAGCTATCTTATTTAGGTCCCGAAGCCTAAAAGCCTTGCATTCACGAATATCCTTCATAATAAGCAAAATTTATCCGCCCAGCCTCTGTGGAGCTTGAGTGCCTTTGGTCTCAAGGACGGATGACGACGGATACCAGAAGTGAGCAAGACGGGAAGGGTGGGTCATGGATAGCGATGGAGAAATTGGTACCCAAAAGACATGAAGCAGGAATGGGGCTGTAGCACAGAGAAGAGTGCTGGCCTGACCCTTTCCATCCACAGCACCTGTTAAAACTGACGAGCGGCATAGTAAGGTTTGAAACTTCCCCCATTCTATTTCCTTCCAACGGCCCTCCTGCTCCTTCCTCTCCCTGGTGTTTGCCAGACCCTGACAGCCCTGTATCTACCGCTAACCCCAGGTACTTCTGCTTTGGGACAGCAAGTGTTCTGGGACCTTGCTGGAATCCTTTCTCCTCTATGATATTCAGTATCCCTGTCTGCAAAGTGAACCGAAGAGCCCGGCTGCTGTTTTGAGGGTCCTCTGCTCTGGCCGTCTGACTCTGCTGTAGTTTACTTGTGGAGAGTCCTTCCTCTCCATGAGAGGCCGTCATCGGTGTGTCTAACTCCTGCGTTCAAGGGAATTTTGTCACTCAAGTTTTGTGAAGTTTTGAAACAAAGAAAATGTTCCAAAAATGCTAGATATCTACTAACAAGAACACTGATGGCAGACAAAGGAAAAAAAATAAAGCTATCATTTAGAGAGTATTTGATTTCCTAGCTGGACACAGTGCATGCTAATAGCCCCTCCTGAGATAGACATGATGTGTCTCATGGGTGGCTGTGGATGTTGGGGCTGGGAGAGGCAAAATCATAACTTATAAACACTTGACAAGTTCAGTTCAAGACCAGGTCATCTGGATTCTAGAGGACATGATCTGTGATTTTACTTTTGTATCCTGGCTTTTTCAAGCCAGGGTATCACTAAGTAGCACAGGCTTGATCTTCCTGCCTCAGCATCCCAAGTGCTGATCATAGGTGTCTGCCACCACACCTGTGATGAAACCAGCATCCAGTGGTTTCATCATGCTGTACACGGCCGCATGTGTCTGCCCTTTGAAGGGGGTCTTAAAGCCTTCACCACTCTTTGCTCTTGAGTCAGAACCAATGATGCCACCTGAGGACATGACATTAACTTCTCTTATGAGAGGAAACTGAGGCACACATGGGTTAGGGCCTTGTGCAGTATGGGTGATTCAGGGAGATTTAAGACACAAGTGTGGAAGTAAAATTGGTAGCAAAACAAACCTTGTAAGTTTGTGGGATGTTGGTGTTTATTTATGCGCATGAAAAGGGACACGTGCTTTGGCTCCCCACCTTCCCTGGGCCAGCTGCTGTGTAAGTCCTTAGACCTATGGATTGAGGGAACACAGGCAACATACCTAAGACCTTATGACTCCTTCTCTCTGGAGGCCTGGGATGCTAAGAGTGACAGGGTCTCAGATCTAGTCACCTTAGAAAACTTAAGGCCTGCAATTCCAATCCTGGACAGAGGAAGGCAAGCTTGGCTTTTTCAAGCCAGGTCATCACTAAGTTGCATAGGCTGGAGTCAAATTTGGATCAGAGGTAAGAAGCGTGGGGAACATCTGCTAGCCTCCCCCTCACAACGGCTCAAATGTCTTTTTCAATTCCTCAATTGCTGTCAGTAGGATGATGTTTTGAGACAGACTCTGCTACATAGCTTAGGCTGGCCTCCAACTCAGAATCCTCTTGCCTTGGCCTCCCAGCTTCTGTGATTTTAAGCACATGCCACCATCCCTGATTTAGGATACATTTTTTTTTCTTCAAATAGAAATTGCCTATTCAGTATACTTATTTATCTTCCTTGTAACAAGAAGTCAGGAAACATGGAAGCTCCAGAATGTTCCTCTCATGTTTTAGGTCTTTTTTTCACATTGATGTGATTTTGACTCATCATGATCAGTTGCAATATGATGAATGCATACATCCCAGCATTACAGATACCCAAGTCAACATCCACCCAAAGAAAGGTGCTTCCTTCCATAAACAGGTCTCATGACCAAATCAAGGAAACCTAGGACATAACACACTACTGTTTCAGGGATCTAGGATGGGCTCTATTTTCTACGAATAAACCCTTCAGCTTTCAGGCAAGTGTCTGTTGGCTGGGGAATCATCTCTACAATGGGTAAAGAGCCAGTTGCCCACTCCTGTTAAGCAGTACTGAGGCTGTTTGTGTCACAGGACCTGGGTCAATCTAGCCAAGGCAAGCTCTTGCTGAGGCTCGGATTCCTGCTTCTCCAAGACTGTTCAGTTATCAGTGTCGTTAAATGACATGAGGATGGCATGGCAAGCAGGCGAATCTCTTACTACAAAAACAGGTTGCTTGACCCTTACAGTATTGACAGGTCCTGACCTTCACAGCACTGCTAGGTCCTGACCCTCACAGCACTGCTAGGTCCTGACCCTCATAGCATTGACAAGTCCGGTGCCAGCTCCTCATCTGATGTCTTCATTTACCCTCCCAGTACTTCCCAAGTTGCATATTAGGATGGTTCAGAGAGGTGAAGGGACTTTCCCAGGGCCACTCAGACAGAAAGTAAAGAGAGTGGACTCAGAACTCAGTTCTCCAGGATGCCTCCTTAGGGGCTATCATTAGATTATCCTGACTTTGCAAGTTCTGAGCTCCAGCCCTAAAGCCTGAACTAGAGCCTCCTCCACTACCCCCTACCCCTGCCAGCATTTCCCTGACTCAAGACCAAGCAGACATTGCTCCTTCTTCTGCACCTGGTCTTGCCTCATCTGACCCCTAATGTAGACCCTGCTCCTGGCTGACTCTTTTCTCTCAGCTTCTTTCCCTGCAGGGGTGTGGAGGTGGGACATAAGCTGAGCAGAGTCATGTATGTCTCTTCTGGTATACCTTTTTCTTCCATTGACTCAGACACAAAGTTACCCTGAGCTCCCACCCTGCTCCTGGCAAGCCTCTGAGGGTGCATGGGCAATCAGACCCGATCTCAGAATCAATGATGTGGAAAATCCAGGGGAACAAATCCTGCCGGCTCTGGGCAGGTGCAGCTGTCATTGTCCCCAGCCCTGAGTTCTGGCTGGCTGGCCCCATCCTGGGGTTCAGATCCAGGCCGGGAGGGGGAGGGTGCTGCAGGTGAACAAGGGACTGAGTGCTGTGTGTGCTTCAGCTGGCCATAGCCACACCAGTCCCGGCAGCCTCTCGGCTAGAACAAACCTGTTCCTCATCCTGGAAAGAAAACCCTTTGGATGGAGTGATACTGCACCTGCCAAATAAACACAGTTATGATTGTTGTACCTTTTCCCCAAAATAAATGCCACCCAGCAATCCCATCTCCAGGACATGGCTCTTGGAGAAGTGACTACTCCTGGAACTCACCCACACAAGAAAATTGTAGCTCAAAAGTGCGTTTTCAACCATGGATCCAGTGCCCTGCTTTTATCTTGTGTTTCCTGTGTATCCAAAATATCCATACAGGAAGAAAATCTTCAAAAATTGAAGAACCACATTAAGGAAGGTGTCTAGTTCCTCACAAATGTTACTGGAATCCCCGCAGTGGTCTTGAACTGTCCTCTCTAGCTTAGAGTACTGCATATCCATCTGTCTTTCCACCTATCCATTTATTTATCCACCTGTCCAACTAGCATATCCCATGTGTATGTCCAGTACCAGATACACAGTGAGACTCTGGGGACTGTTGTCCAAGGCCAGACTATGAGGCTCTGGGGACTGAGCACTAATGCTTTAGCAGAACTTTATAGTGGACATATCCAGACAGGTCACCCTGTGGTCTGTGAAGGGAGCTAGGGCTTAGACAGAGGTCATTTTTGCCACATTTATGCTGAGCTTTGCATTGCAGTTATCTCCACCCTTTGAGCAGGTGATTTCTCTCAGGAAACACTCAGAGCTGGGAGTGACCAGATTCATACTTAGAGAAATCTCCTTGAGCTTGATGGGATAGGACTGAAGGCAGAGGCTGGCTGAGAGGCTGGCCCAGAGGCAAGACAAGATGATCTGAGCTGCAGAGGATGGTGAGAACAGAGAGGAAAAGAAAAGGATTTGGGGGCTAGTGTCGATACGGCTAGGTGAGAGGTGAGGCAGGGTGGGAAGAAGAGAAGGAGCCTTGTGACACCCCCATTTCTGAGTTGTGTAATTTGGAGGATGTCACCCCCATCACCTCCCATTAGAAAAGGGATTCTGGAAGGTAAATTGGCTCAAGGGGAGGTACAGAAATTAAAGCAGCTGTCTGGTAAAGGCCTTATGAGTTTCTGTTTCAGGAGATGATAATGGCCTTGAGGCCTCTGGTGGGCAGAGGGCTGCAGTGGGCTTGGAGGAAGGAAATATGTCCCCAAAGAGCTGTGGACCTTTGTCAATGTCTGAATACACCTTTTTATTATCACAAGTTGGCTAGAGATAAATACTACATTAAATATCTCGTGGTGCACAGGGAAGTCCCTCTAGACAGCTATGTCAATACAGCTGAGGCTGCAGAAGCTCACCACAGGGAAGTTGAAGAATGACATGTGATCATGGCAGCTATAGAGCAGGATGCTTGGTTATGGTCTCACGTCGCCACGTAGGAGCTGTGTGGTTATGAACACATTACTTAGAAAACTCTAGGCCTCCTGTTAAAGCAACCAGTGCATAGCTCATGTAAAAGATATCAGCAATTAGTAAAAGACACATAGTCTCTAGGATTGGCTAAGTCTCTAAGATTGTCCATTCGATTCAGGTGCCCATGCCCTGTGAGGACAACAAGGCTGACTTCCCCCATGCTCACTCAGCTCTGGAGACTGGATGTGAGAGTTGTATATACACTGCCTATCATCATCTGGCTTCTACAGGATGAAGGCAACATGAAATGTGTTTTACATGCATTACATGAGTCTTAGAGACATTGGTGGCAGCCTACAAAGCACAGAGAATGTATAGAAAAGGCTCATTGAGGTTCTCTCAGTGTTGTATTTTTATGAAAAGATAAAGAAGGAAATAATATGATTGATGGAGGTGTCTGTGTGGTAGTGAGGTATGGGGGAAGGTCTGCAGGCCCATGCTTAGGCATCCCTTCTCCCTGAGGAACAGCCACAAGACGGTGTAGTATAGAATAGAGTTTATTTAGGATATGGGGAGGAAGTTGACAGGGTAGTAGAGACAGAGAAAGGCAAAGAGAGAGAGTAGAAGAATAGAGGCTGGCCATGAGTATGTGGAGAGAGAATGGGGAGAGGAGTGGGAAGAGATGGGGGAAGGGGCAAGAGGACGGAGTGGGAGCAAGAAGGCAAGAGCAGAGGGGACAAGCAGCCCCTTTTATAGTGAGTCAGACACACCTGGCTGTGGCCAGGTAACTGTGGGGTAGAGCTTAGACAAAATGCTAACACTCAGACTTCAGTTAAATATGCTATTGGTAAACCAACCAACACTACAGAATAGAAACAGATATATGCTCATGCATTCAACAGGACATGGATCAAGACATACTCTGGCTTACTGTGGGCATGTCTTAGTCAGTTAGGTTCTTTACTCTATGTAGCTCATTTTCCACAGAGTGAGACAGAATACAAGAGAATGGCAACACAGGGCATACACATCTCCATTAGCATGCCAGTATTTCCAGTGGTCAGAAACTTGCGGGCTTTGGCTCTCTCAGCTTCAGCTTCATCATGAAGAGGTATTGCCAGCCTCATTCTACAGTTTAGAGACTGGGGTTGTGAAAGAGTCTGTAACTTGCCCAAAATCTTATGTAGAGCCAAATTTTGAACCTGATCTTTTAAACTCTAAACTTCAAGGTGTTAACTACCCAGAAGACCCTTGATGTATTAGGCGCTTTTCTGTTGCTGTGATAAAGCTCCATGGCCAAGGCGGACTTACAGAAGCAAGGGTATACTCGGCCTTGTCCTTCCAGAGGGATAAAGAGTCTATTACGGTGGAGCAGCGGCAGGCATGGAGCCACATCTTGAGCCACAGGCAGGAAGCAGAAAGAGCAAAGTGGGAGTGCCATGAGACCTCAAAGCCTCGTCCCAGTGGTGTACTTCTCCCTGCAAGGCTACACTTCCTAAGTGTCGCTAACTGGGAACCAGATATTCCAACATCTGAGTCTATGAGGGACATTCTTGTTCAAACCACTACACTTCATCTACGGGATCAGCTGCTTGTACCTGGCACCCAGCAGCCTGCCTACTGCAGAGATTTGTTTACCTCAGACATAGTTTGGAATGCTGTTCTCTTGAGATGATCAGAAGTAGGTCCTGAGTTTGCTCAACATTGGGGAGAGAAGAAGCCTAGTGGGATCGTGAGAGATGGCAGCCAAATGCTTGTCCCTGTGGAATCTGAATACGCAATAGGTATGGTTAGGCAGCTCTAGGCCTCAGTGAGGCACAACCTACCCACCTAGATAGGATCTCTTGCAGCCATGTGATCTACGGTTAGAAATATATAGGTTCAGTCTGTTCTCTGAGTGAGGCTGGGGGCCAGCATGTATCAAAACACCAGGAAGAGGGACTGGGAAATAGTAGTTTCATAAATGGCCTTCCCTGCAAATGTCTAGCAAGTTTGATTGCTCTTCCTGGTTCCCTTTTCAAGTATCTTAAATAGAAACCAGTTGAAGGCTTCAAGAAACTTGCATTTCAACGAACACCAGCCAGGAGACCATAGGCTTGGATACAGATGCTAGAGGGGCCTAGAGTAGCAATGGACGCGCCACCAAACAGCTAGCAAGTCTTGTGCATTTATAGTCAACAAATTGTTTGGCCTCATTTACTCCCCTTGCACCCTCTGAACATATCTCTGATGCCAGTCATTGCAACAGCAAACTGGGGACAGCAGAGATGCCTCCCATTTTAAAGGGAGACACTGATGGGAAATCATTTTACAGACTGAATGGCAGGGGTATGCCACCTTCTCTGTAGCCACTGTTTCTGAAGGCACTGAGAAAAGGGCACACGTGACCTTTGACACAGGCAGTGTTATGAGATGAGAGTGAAGTCAACTCTCACAGTCAGTGGAAAGGAATTCAAGAGACTGAGCAGAAAATATTTTCATCAGCACAGTGAGATTCTTTAGGTAGAGAAAACCTGTTGCTGAAGATGTCATGATTTGGGAAACTTGCATGTTCTGATTTCAGTGTGAGCATTAGAATTCACAGAAAAACCTCAGGGCTTTCATCAGGGATGGACCTGAGTCACCTCCCAATCACTAATTCCTCCATTCATTCTGATCAATATGTGTGACATGCCACAGATATCACATGAATTTCCCATTTATGCTTCTTAGCATTATCATGGTGTAGGTACATGGTGTGGGGTACAGAGTGAGAAACTGAAGATCAGAGAGGGAAAGATGGAGTCCACAGGGTCACAGTCAGTGACACTGAGCTGACCGAGTGTAGTATCTGACCTTTCTGGACATTCGTTTTTAAGATGGTTAATGCTGCCACAATTATAGCGTTTCTTGCTATCTTGCCGCTGTGCCAAAACTTTTGGAACAGTTGTGTCTTGTAACGCGGCCGCAATGGCTAAGCCTTGATTGAAGGTAGGGCCTATGTCTGCACAGAAGCGAATATAACCAGAAATATCCATCTGGCCTTTGTGTGGTAGAAGAACTGCCCTGCACGTTGCATTAGCGTTCTCAAAAGCTAACTGCGTAATAAGGGGACCCTCTGCATAGGAACTTCCAAGTGTCCTGCTGGTTGCCTGCTGTAGCCTAGGCACGAAATTCTGAAAGGGTTCCTCTGGACCCTGCCGTATGCCCGTCAGGTTCACGCTGCTTTCACCTTTTATGGGCACTTTTATCCAAGCCCTGCGTGCTGCGATAGCTACCTGGGCTAGCGCCCCAGCAAGGTATTCCATCTGCCGAGCCATTCCTTCAACCGAGTGATGTTTGGTTCTGCCACCTTCAACAGCATGACTGAGAGAAAACCAGCAAGTCAACTTTGCGTGTGCAGTGTGCAGAGCAGCTATAATGTAAAGCTTAAAAGAAGTAATGTTCTCAATGGACCTAGTTCATAGACACCTTCAGCAAGCGCTAATTCTCTCCCCTCTTCTCAGCCCCGGGTGTCAGGGGTATGTATATCTCCCTCTAGAATCAGTCAGTGCTTGTCATGGCCCTGCTGGATATGTGTACTGAGGCCATCCATTACCAACTTTCTAGAGCCCCCAAGCCAGTTGGGTAGAGAGCTTGCTGGCAGGCCCAGTTGCTTGGAAGAATGTTGGAGAAGGTCAGAAGCTTCCTCCAGCCAAGAATCCAAGGAGTCTGAAGCTCTAGTTCTCATCTCTTCATGCCTGGGCCCCACTGCCAGAAGTTAGGAAGGCAATAAATATTTTAAATGGAAGTTAATGAAAATTATAGAAAAAAAATTGAAATGTTGCCTAATCGCTAGCTATGGAAAGGGGCTGCTTGTCTCATTTGGAGTTTCATCAGAAACACTTATGGCAACCAAAGATCTGACCTCAGCAGAGAGGGATCCCTACTGGCTCCTAACTGCTGGAGACCACTAATGTAGAAGTTTAGCAGTGAGTAAGGACTGCTTGCAAAATCTGTTGGGCCCTTCTGGGCTGGAAGACTCAAATAGTACTAAGCCTTTCTCCTACCAAGAGGGGTGCTAGATGCTTCATACTCATTCTCCCGAGTCCTTACAGCATATTTGTGAGGGGAAGCAAGGGCTGGGATGAGACACATATCTGGCTCTGTGCTGGGACTGTAGGAGGGTTTTGCAAGTTATGGAAGACAAAACTTATACAGGGCCCTACTCTCAGGATGAAAGTGTGAGACCACTGTTGGAGAGTGGGGTCTCAGAGGTTTCCTCCTAACCCCTGTCTTCCCTGTGTCTAGCCCTGTTGGGCTTACAGCCTCAGTGGACAAACTGTCCAATTTAGTAGTTCTCAACCTGTGGCTTGGGAGATCTTTGGCAATTTGCATATCAGGTATTCTACATATTAGATATTAACATTATGATTCATAATAGTAGCAAAATTATAGTTATGAAGTAGCAACAAAATAATTTTATGGTGGTGGGGGAGTCACCACAACATGAGGAATTGTGTGGTCTTGCTGAAGCCCCCTCTCAGACTCTAAGACATGAAGGTATTTAGGTTACCGTGTGCATTTCCTTAATGTGAACTGAAGCCATTGCCAGGCCATTTTAAACAGAGGAAATAGGCTTAGTGCGATCACTCAAGTCATAGAAAGACACAGATTTGAAGCCAGACTGGGTTGAGGGACTTAGAGTTAAGGGATGTCTGAGGTGTCTGTAAGTTGAGCCTGAAGACAAATAGAAGATCAGCTTGATACCGTGGGAGGTGGTGAGGTGACTGCTTCAGGGCATTGCATTCATATTCTGGATATTTCCTGCAAGGTAAGCAAACTTGGCTGAGAATCTGGTGGAAGTTGGAGACTGTCTCCAAGTAATGCCTACTACCACTCCCATATGGCTTGTCGCAGAGTCTCAGGGAGCTTGTGGCCTTCTCTAAAATCAGCCTTGGTCCTCATCTGAAAGAAACTCTTGGGGCTAAGCAGATGGCTTAGCAGTTACAAGCACTTGCTGCTCTTGCAGAGGACTCTGGTGAAATATAAATATATTTTAAGTGTTCCTAGTCTTAGGAATACTGTACTGCACAGGAGTAGTATGAAATCTGTTCTGGGAACTGTTTTTATATTTGCTTTATTTTTATTTACGTGTGTCTGTCTGCTGTAGCAATCTGGCAAGAGGAAGTAAGAACACAGGCTGATGAAGAAAGCAGGCCTTGGCCAGACCACTTGAATCCTGAACCTGAGCCTGCTGGACCTGCACACCTTTCCTGGTTTTATAAGCCAAGTAACTCTTTGTTGGTTGTGTGTGTGTGTGTGTGTGTGTGTGTGTGTGTGTGTGTGTGTGTGTGTATGTATGTATGTATGTATGTATGACTGTATGTATATATGTATGCATGTACATGTGTATGTCTCTGTCTTTATTTCTTTCTCTATAATGCTAGTTTCATGGGGGTTTCTCCCCCCGCCCCTGTAACCAAGAGTCCTGACTAATGCAGAAGGTGGAAGCATAAGAAAGATGATTGGGAAGAAGATAGAGCCCAGGGCCATTCAGACCGCAGACCTCTGACCATCTATAGCTCTCTTGCTACAGCATGGGTATGGAGGCCTCCTCTAGGGGCAGCCAGAGAAGAGAGCTTAGGAAGTCAGGGAGTGAGGGTTCAGGAAGGAGGGAGGTGGAGGAGAAGGCTCCTCTACTCTGCTCCTCTGGGCCATCACAAGGATGGGGAGGTGGATTCATATAGGCAGAGTGTCAGGATTTATGTGCTCAGGACTGTGGCGGTGATCCCTCTGCACACCATGCAGTATGCTGAGGTAGCGTGGGTATCTGCACACCATGCAGCGTGCTGAGGTAGAGTGGGTATCCCATGCATATTTGCATTGACAAGTGGGATATTGTATGCACTTGATCGAGCTGTGAAATATTTGGTGTCAGATGCATTTTTGCAAATCAGGCTTCGTTGGAAACCCATCAAAGGGATTAGCTAGGGAAAGCAACCTTAACAGAGGCAGCAATGACAAAAAGCAAGGACATTTTCCTTTATATTGTGAAATGTTACTACTTGATTTGGGCACTTTATATTTTAATTAAGCTCACTTCAATAGAACCATGACCACATCTGATTTCCATGCAATTTCTGGAGTTGGTATGTATCGAACTATTGGTAGTATCCCAGGAGCTATGCTGGGCATTTTACACTCTACAATATGGAATCCTTACTCCACCTTAGCAAGTAGGTATTATCATTAGCAAATGAACCAATTAAGGAACATTCAGGCAACATGGCTTGGTTTTGTGCATTTGAAGTAGACTCTATTTTCATTTTGAGATCATTTCCATACAACCTTATCCCTAAACTCCCCCCTCATCACCACCAGGCTCTCATGCTCAAGGCTTTGAGCCTCCAACATGGTTGACTTTTGGTGGTACTGTACTGATTGTTTTTTGTTTTTGTTTTTTTTTTCCAAATTGACACAAACCTAGACATATTTTTGGAAGAGGAAATCTCAATTGAGGAATTGCTTCTATCAGGTTTGCCTATAGATAAGTCTGTGGGGTGTTTTCTTGGTTAATCATTGATAAGGGAGTGCCTAGCCCACTCTCAGTGGTACCACCTCCAGGCAGGTGGTCCTAGGTTATCTAAGAAAGAGGCCAGTCCTTACGTAGCTTCTGCTTCAGTTCCTGCATCCAGGTTTTTGCCTTGATTCTCCATAATGAAGAATGATAAGCTCTAAGGTGACATAAACCTTCCCCTCCCCCAGACTGCTTTTGGTCATGGTGTTTTAGCACAGCAAATAGAAATCAAACTAAGACAGGTATCAGAGGCAGACTGCACCATGCCTACCACGTGCTGTGCTTGCTGGAGAAGGGGGCCTCCATTCCAGTCTCCCTCCTTTAAGGCGTTTCCAAGTTTGGGTTGCCTTGGGCCTTGAACAGTTGCTGAACCCATGAGAAGCACCAGTGAGTCTGAACATTTTGCAGGCTGGTTGCCTGAATTCCACACGACCTCTTTGAGGATGTTTACACAGAGGCCTGTCATGGAGGATAAGACATCCTCCTCTAGCGTGCCCAGCAAGTATTTGCTGCACATAGTAGCAAAGATGATATTTCCCTAGGATGAGGTCAGGTGGGCCTGCTATCCTTCAGTGATGTGTTTGTATTCTCTAAGCCTAAGATCTTCCTGTTCCCCCTCCCTGCCATCTACATTTTATTTTCTAGAGTCTTTATTTTAACAGAAAGTAGTGTTTTGAATGAATTACTAAAAGGACATTTTAAAAGATGGCTGCTCTAGTGGAGTAGAGAGACTCAAAATTAACAATGATAGATTAGTGTAAAAGTTTCATGTCTTGATGTCATTTCCCCCCTTTCTGTTTGTGTGACTTTGGTTGAGTCATAGCCTTTTGAGTTTTGTGCTCTGATTTTAAAAAATCAGAATAGAGTCTGTCTGGGGATGTCACTCAATTGACAGAGTGCTCAGCTAGCATACATGAAGCTCTGGGTTCAATCCCCAGCTTATAGATTAGGCATGGTCAATAGGCATGGTGTTGATACATATCTGTAATACTAGCATATGGGAGGTGGAAGCAGGTGAACCAGAAGTTCAAGGTTATCTTAGCAGTAAGTTTCAGGACAGCTGAGCTACAGGAGACCCTATCTACACACACACACACACACACACATACACACACACACACACACACACACACACACACACACACACGCTTCAGAATGACACTGATCATAATTAACCGCCATAAAGCTATAATCACCACTGACTGCCTGGGGAGAATGTATAAGAGAAAAAGACAGTAACATGCCTCTGGATGAACAAGAAATTCTAAGCAGTATAAAACCACTCTAATCTTCTGACATGGTCTTTGGACTGTCAGAGCTTAAACGTGCCCTGCCTCCCACCTAGAGATTCCTACACAGTGCTTCTAATCCTCTATGCCTCAGAGGTGTATAAAAGCCAAGTAATCTATGTGAAGAATTGTTCTCATCTATCTGGAGATTTATAGTGAAGAAGAATGCCTGTTTTCAATGGTTGTCAAATTACTGAGAACTAAAATTACTTGGGTAAAGGGATTCTTGCTAAACCAACTGTGTTTGCCTATTTATGTTCTGTGACTATAACAACATACCTGAAACTGGGTCCTTAAACATAAAGAAAAGAGTTTTATTATAAAGTGCATAATTTCAGAGTGTAAAGTCTAAAACCAGTAGTCAAATCAGCACAGCCTTTGTTAGGAGCTCTCTTGATTGTTGTCACAGCAGGAACACATGCCAAGAGAGTGACCCAATAGGGTGACCCAAGAAACAGAGAACATCCTGGGATCAGGAAAATTACACTGGTGTCTTACAAAGGGCACCTACCTGTGACTCAATAGGAAATACTTTCCACAAAGCCGCACTGACTAAAGACTCCACACCATTTCTCAATAGTGCTATGCTGTGGACCAAATCCATATGAACTCTGGCACACTCAGACCACAGGGAAATCTACACTCCCAAGGGCTCTCTTCATAAAGGCAGTCCAAAGACTCAGATACCAAAGTTGGAGGTGAAGAATTTGATCTGGTACTGAAGATCAAAATGCAAATGTGTGAAGAGCTCCCCACACCCTGAAATAATTTAGTAGGCACTTTCTGCGACTGAGCCAGGCTTAGTCAAGAAAGGACCCAGAAGAACCTGTCAGAAATTTGATTACTGATAGAGTCCTTATCAGTTAGGGCTGGGGATTCCTTTTCCTGTGCCCCACCTGCCTGCACTAGACTAGCTCTGTTTGTGACTGTTTTCATTTGAATCTCGGGTTCTTACAGCTCTCCTCTCTGTCTCTCCTTGTCTCCCTCTCTCTTTTTCTTGAAAAGTCCATGCTTATGTGTAGGAGAACTCCATATTGTTAAGACATGCCTGTTTGCTTTCAAACCTGATCTGCAGATTTAAGGAAATCTCTATCAAGACCTCAGCAAGTTCTCTTGTAGATACCAACAAGTGGATTCTCCCTACAGACTCTAGGGAGAAGTAAGACCCAAAAGCTCTAGCACAGTATCACAGAACAAGGTCAGAAGACATTTATTCTACTTTGACTCCTCCCATAAAACTATCATGATCTGTGGTACTGGTGAAAGATAGGAAATAAGATCAAACAGAAAGTCTGGGGACCGACCCATTCAGTCTGCTATAGTGTTTGTGTGTGTGCATGTGTCTGTGTGCATGTGTCTGTGTCATGGCAGGGGCAGAAGCTGGGGCTTTGGGCATGTTAGACACTGAGCTATATCCCAAGACTTTGGTTTGTTGAGAGAGGGTTTCACTGTGTGGCTCAGGCTGGTCTGGATTTCCTCTTGCTTGTGCATCCCTGTACTAAGATTGCAGGCGTTCTCCCATTGTATGGCTTTATTAGCCAGTCTTTGGTAGGAAACTATGAACCTCACAATAAGGAAAAGAAATGGTGCTGGAAAAAATCAAATATTCATGTGGTGACAAAAACTGGATAAACAAGTTATATTTCTTCACTAGAAAAAAAATATAACTCAAAGTTGATCATAGATAGAAAACACTGGAGTGCAAGAACTTCTGTGAGATTACAGGAAAAAGTCAATATGAATTTGTGCACAGCAAATGACTCCTTAGATACACCACCAAAGCCACAATTTGTTGTGCAGATTTGCAGCAGAAGTTAGCTGTTTTTACGGTAAAGTTATTATGTACATATGGGCAAAGATTAAAGAGACCTTATTTACTGTCAAATGGAATGTAGATAGCTTTCTTATAGGCATTATTAAGATTTAAATTGTTACTGTTGCAAAACTGTAACTATAATCAAAAGCCCTTCTTCCCTATTTCTTCTTTTCCCTCCCCACTCTTCCCCTCTTCCCTCCTTCATTAAAAATAGAAAAAAGGAGCAAAGTCAAATGTCTGCTCCAGGACTAGTGCTGATTGATGGCCTTCCTGGAGCCAAGGGATTTGTGTGCAGAGTGTCCCTAAGAGCTTAAATCCCCTACAGAAGAGGCAACCTGGCAGCCTTTTCCACCTGAGCTGCTCATGCCCAGGAGAGCAAGGACACTCTCCCAATGAGTTACTCCCCATGCTTTCAATCTAGGCAGCTTGGAATCAAGAGGTGAGCTCAACCTCAACTCCATACACATATCTCAGTATCATAGGGAGCTGTCCTGGATTCCTGGGCTGTTTTTGACCTTGGGACCCTCCACTCTGGCCAATGGGAAATGGGATGAGTCCTGTAATACAGACCTTCCATGTGTGTTGGGGAACTCACTAGAGACATCTGGAGCTGTTAGGCATAGCATGACTCAGGCACCTCTAAGACCTTATGGGAGGAGTCTAGGCTTCACCAATTTAGAATATCTGGTCCCAGGTCAAATGGGAGTTAGGTAACAGAGCTTTCTGGCAACTATGGGGGCTGGGAATCTGGTGACTATCCTGTGTCCATCTATAGGAAACCACTGCTAACAAATGGCTGGAACATAGGCCAAGTGTTTCTAGAGTCTGCAGAGCTGTACAAAATCCCTGGATTTCCGAGGGATGATGGTTTGTTCAGTATTCTTAAAGAATCACACAGGTCAAATGCAGCCTAGGGAACTATCCGTCTTTGGTGTGCCTTTTGAACAATGGGAACAGATTTCTAATTCTTCTGGAGAGAGAGAGAGAGAGAGAGAGAGAGAGAGAGAGAGAGAGAGAGATCCCAAAATGTGGAGAAACTTTGCTTTTACTTCTGAGCTAATGCAGCTTTTCTTTCTCTCAAAAATATACCTCAAAGACTTTGGTTAAATCCAATGGAATCTAAGTGATTTATTTCAATGTTTAGGTAACGAACGGGACTTAGGTCCAGACCAGTGTTGGAACCCTTTAATGCAGTTCCTCATGTTCTGCTAACCCCCAACCATAAAATTATTTTTATTGTTACTTCATAACTGTAATTTTGATACTGTTGTGAACATAATGTAAATATCTGCTTTTTCTGATGGTCCTAGGTGACTTCTGTGAATGGGTCATTTGACCCCTAAAGAGGGGAAACCTAAAGGTTAATCCCTAAAGGTCGGGAACTGCTGGTCTAGGCCATCTCACGGAGGATGTGGGGAAGCATACTGATGGCTTCACCCTGTTGAAGGCAGAGGCACAGCTAGATAGCACATGGGAGCCCCCTCCTCTATAACCATACTTGGAGGATGCAAGTGTTCATAGAAACAAAGATATAAAGAAATGTGGCCATTATGAAGAAAATCTGGAGGCTGGAGAGTTGGCCCAGTGGTTAAGAGCATTAGGTCTTCCAGAGGACCTGGGCTCAGTTTACAGCAATCACGTGATGGCTCACAACTGTCTGTAACTCCTGTTCCAGGGACCTGATGCTCTTCTGGCCTCTGTAGATACCAGGCATGTGTGTGGTGTACGTATATACCTGTTGGCAAACATTCCTACACAGAAAATGAAACAGGAAATAAAACTAGATTGATACACTTCTCAACTTCAGCCAAGGATCCAGCAAAGGCCATGATCCATTTCCTTTTGGCCTCTCAGGGAGCAGAGATCAAATTCTAGATTCTATACCAGTTACTTGCTATGGCCTATGTATTATTGTCTCTCACTGAGCCCCTCACAATCTCTCAGAGAAAAGGTGCTAAGAGAAATAAAGCACCTACTTCAAGATGATTATGAAAAGAAATGGGGTAAATATAATAGTTTTCTGCAGCCAAATATTCCCTGTATCTCAGGAATACATCACCTCAGTTAACCTCATCACTTCAACATGATTAACATTCTTACTGCTGTCAGGATATGCACAAGGCCTCAATATACAGGAGATGTTGAATTAATGCTTAGCATGATGATGTTATTGTTATCATTGTCATGTTTATTATAAGGACAAGCACATTCCAAAGTGCTGGGGACAGTTCTCTGAATCAAGCTACCAGCTGCTTCAGGAAGCCTGGCACAAGACCTGTGCTGTGAGAGCAAGTGTCTAAAACACATGCCAACTCTCTGGGCTTTTCTGTTAACCCTTGAATATATTAAGGATCTTTGTGGGTTGGTAACCTGAAGCTTTTCCTTCTGTTACGGATTACATCACACAAAATGCTTGCCCAAGGACTCGCCATGCAAAATCCACTAAAGAACCACCTTATTGAGATCATTACAAAGTGTCAAAGTGAGAGGAGCCTCTGATTGCAAGAACTGAGTGTGAAACAGTCAGCCCAAGGGGTAGGAGTGAAGTAGCTGAGAGATGATCCTGCTTCCCAAGGAATGTGAACATGATGGCAAAGGGAAGCAAGGGGCTCAGCGTCCAGATGCAGAATCCCCTAGACATGAGCACAGAAGAGAATATGGAAGGATGGAGGAAGGTTCACCGTGGTAATTCTTTGGGCAGTAGAGTTGTGGAGGACATGCGCTCTGACTGTTTCTCCCTTTGTGTATTTGCATGGTGATTGTTTTCCCTGCAAAGAACTTACATAACATTTATGATATGGTAAACAAACGTGTTTGAGAACATGTTAAAAACAAAAAAGGTCCATATGTAGAATTTCCCTCATGACAGATACTATTTGTAAGCACAGCTGAAGGAGACCAGTCCTGAGGAAAGAAGAGGCAGCTTATTTAGTGACTCCAGATGTGCCTGTCATGAGTAATGGCGTACTTGATCAGCCTCTGGTAGAGGGAGGGGCACCCTCACACTCTTCCTTACAGGTGACCTCAACCAGACCAGAGGGACATCAAGACTCCCTTATCTTTCTCCAGGTTCCCTGGAGTTTGCCACAGGTGGTTTCTTTTGAGTAGCTGAGGCTGTTGAAATCGAGAAGGCCAGTTATCAGCCCTGGCTGATGCAGATGTGTCATGGAAGTCAAGACCCACCTGAGGGCCTCAGGCTTTACCTGTTTCTATCTGGTCCTCTCCAAGATTCACCACAGCCATCTGATAAGATGCATTTAGCTGTCTAGTTTGCATGTTCCTGACAATTTTCATTCAAAACATATGCAAATACTGAGGGCAGTTTGCTGGGGACAGAGGTTGTGGTGAAATGCTTCAAAACTTGTAACCAAATCACTCTATTAACCCAGGAAGAGGCCTTTTGATTTAGGCTTCTATTTGCATCAAAAGCACTGTTAGGCCCCAGCTCATCTGCACTCCCAGATGGCAGCTTATCTCACCTCTGGTAAAGGTGGAATTAAGCAATGTGACTGGGGACAGCAGTGATGCTTTGGCTTTATGCCAAGGGGGTCACCGAGGCCCCTCTCAAAGTACCACATGGATATGGGGGAGAGGGTAGGCTTGGGGTCCAGAGACTCAGACAGCCCCCAGCAAGTTCCTAAGCCACAGGACAGAAGCCAGGGCCAGGGCTTTCTGGATGAAGGGTTCTGGGTCCTCTGGGGCACCTGCCTGGGGTGTTTATACAGTGGCCAGGTCAGCAGGTTGGGGCTTTAGCACACAAAGAGAAAAGCTCTGCGTAAACCCGCTGATGAATGAAGTTCTGAAAGGAGTGGTAATTGGATATCTTACCCAGGCAAGGGACTAATCTGGGTCAGGGAGGAGTGGGGTATAGTGGAGGCTGGAGTGGAGGCAGGAATTTTACAGAAGTATTTCCTGTTTCCTGGTGCTCCTGAGCTGATGCACCCAGACTATCAACTCAGACGTGCCAAAGAGAACATTCATGGGTTCAGAACAGTGGCCCCGGACAGTGCCTGCTTCAGGCTGCCAGTGCTTAGGCCTGGGGAACCCCACCCTCGATTTCATCCTTTGCTGTGGCTGCTGCCAAAGTTTTCAGAATTTTAGACTACAGAGGCCTCATCTTGAATGTGCGCTGGGCCAGGCTGTCCTGGGTGACAGCGGGGCTAACAGGAACAAAGGCAATTGCAGGCTACGGACATGCCATGAGACACACAGAGCAGCATGCCCAGGACTCACTTAAACCTATACATTCATGCCTTGGAAAGTGTACCGCAGCTCTAAACACACTGTAATATTCTCAGATGTCCTGGAGCCAGGAACCACCATACAAGCCAGAGCACAGGACCCGGGTTGGCATCTCTGATGGATTAGGGCAGTGGTTAGAAGCTGGGGTGGAACTGATACCCTTGGAAGGACGGAAGTCCAGGGGTTAGGAGGCAGAGGAGGAGGCTCAGTATACAGAGAAGAGCATAGCTAAACAGGGTTAGCAAGGCCCTGCCTATCTGCCGTAGGAAGGCCAGCATCCGGCCAGCGGGAATAAGGGTGCTGAGGGGAGACCAGTGCACAGCCATCCACGGGCTAGGCTCACACTAGCCACTTCCCAGATGTGGACATTTCTAGGCGTCATTCCTACACCATCGAGCGAGCAGGATTCTTACTTCAAGAATCAGATTCAGACTAATGAAGTAACTTGCCCAGAGCCCCACAGCCAAAAATCTGAATTCGTGTGTAGATAGCATCTCCTGGATTCCAACACCTGGGCTGTGCCCATGTGACACTTGTCAAGGAGGTAGGAGTTGACCTATACCCCCCCATACCCCATATCCTGCATTATAACACTTCTTTTTTTAAAGGGCACACACCTGGGTGATCACCTGCCTCACCCCCAGGTCCTGCTCACCCCCAGGACTACAACTGGAAGAAGAGGCAACAGCTGTAGGGTGTGAGATGAGGTCAGAACTGGCTTCTCGGCCTTGCTATGGTGGACCTGACACTTGGGGCAGACGGTTCTTCATCGTAAGGGCTGGAAGTCTGGAAGCAACATATCCACAGACTGATATCTCCTCACTGGGTCCCCCACAAGGTGGAAAGGAAAAGCTTTCTGTGGTCCCTTTTATATGAACACTGATCCCTTCCTAGTGTCTCAACCCGAGGAAGTAGGACCACCAAAGGTCCTACTTCCTTATACTATCACATTACACACCAGGATTTCAACCCGTGACTGTGGGGAAAGCAAGTGTTCCCCCTGGGGGACAGCAAAGTGCCTGCAGGATCATGCTGTCAGTCCCTGAAGTGACAAGCACCAACATCTCCAGATATTACCAAATGTCCTTGGCAACATCACCCTCGAGTAAGCTCTTCCAGCTAGCTGAGCAGATAGCCGGGACAGTCTGGAGGAGACGACAGACTGGCTCTGCTGACAGTGTTCAGTGCTTGGCACAGACTTCTCCTTTTGGCTTAGGTGCTGACGAGCTGCAGTGGATGGACAGCAGCCTTCAGAAGACTTCTGGGAAGCCTTCTAGGTCTCGCAGACACTGTCCCCACCCTCCCCCATGGGCCACTGGGCTGCTATAGAGACACTTTGTCCAACAGGCCCCTTCTATCTGTACCCCTGGAGCGTGCAAATCCAAGGGCCAATTATGAAAATGAAAAATCCAAGTCTTAGCCTCAAATGAGTAGCTTCCTTTGGCACTTTGATCCTTTGGTAATGAGTGCCTGGCTACCAAGGAATTCCAGGAATCCAGCCTTGATAATGAAAAGAGGTACCTGCCACAGAGAGGGCCCTCACTGTCCTGGCAGACCAGCCCCCAGTGCATCTGCATCCTGTGCATCTGCAGCAGCCACTCCCCAGCTGGATAGAAACCTTGCAGGGGTTGGCTGTCCTCTCTGGGCCCTGGGCTTGTTTCCACATCCCTATTGTAGGCTGCCAACTACATCGCCTGCCTCCTGGGGAAAGTCGACATCTCTATGACTATTTAGCTACAGATCAGGAAAAACAATCCCTAATCTAATGTTTTTAATTGTTTTCACTCCTTTCTATAAATTTGTGTTTTTATTCTATACATATGAGTATTTTGTCTGCATGTATACAAATGTACCATTTGCATGCCTAGTGTCCCCAGAAATCAAAAGAAGGCATCAGATACCCTGGAACTCAAGTTAACCAGATAGTGAGCCACCATGTGGTTCCTTTGCAAGAGTAACCAATATTCTTAACCGCTGAGCCATCTTTCCAGCTTCTCTTGTTCTCTTTCTTATCAAACATTAAAACAATGGTATTCCTGTCTTAAAGATGAATAAGCTGAAGTCCAGAGGGATAAAGTCATTTTGTCAAGAGCTTGAGGCTTACTTACAGTGAGGGTGGCTGAGCCAGGCAGTAGCCTCTGGAGCTGACACTTCTCAAAGTGGCTAAGTGAGGCCCTGGGTGATATCTTATTCTAATATTGAAGAAAATAGAATTATAGAAAAACTCTAGAAAAGTGTCTTAACTGGCCAGTGCATAGAGGTGGTTTTTTATTTTGGGTAGTGTTTCACTATGCAGCCTAGGTCAGCTTTGAACTGTGGTCCTGTTTGTTTCTCAAGTGCTAGGATTATAGACCTCACCATGCTCAGCTTAACTCTTTTATCATTGCAAAGGAGCTTGCAGGACACTCAGAATATCAGTTAGTAATGTCTCTCCAGGATCAGTGTAGCCAGATGGTTTAGGGCTTAGGCTTAGATCCCGAAGGACCAAAGATATGTCCCTGCCATCTGATGCCATGTGTCCCCCAGCGTCTTCCTCTATGAGCTGGAGATAAATGCCCATCTCACAGAATTCTCAGATCTGAGGAGATACAATGTGAGGGAGTCACTTAACGCTTTTGGAAGAGAGGGGTCCCATGGCACCTGGGCTCAGGTCACCAAACCTGTCTGAGATTCATAGGGCTTACCAGTTAAGTAAGAGAAAACACAGTTCCATTCTGGGCTAAGAGATGTAGGTAAAGCTTGCACCATGAGCTGATGCCCAATTGCAGATGGGGCAGGATGCTCAGCTGGGTACCAGGAGCCACTCCTTAAAGTCAGACTGTATGATAGATAGGAAGGCTCCAAGTCTGAGACAGAAATTTTCTTTGGGCTTGTGAAGTCCGGGAATCTTGAAGGAACAAAAGGACTCAACAAGAACTTTAAATACTTGCTGACTATGCCCTTTTGTTCCTAGTAGCTCTGTGGCCCAGGAGACTGGGTGGGAAGAAAACAGCTTGGCTCCTCTGGAAAGGAAGAGAATTGTAGTTGTAAGGCCCCAGGGGCAGATCCCTCCTCCTCCTTCCCTGTGCCCCGTGGTCCCTTTTAATACACACGTACCTTTATGTGGCACTCACAGTAGCTTGATTGTGAGTACCAGGGACTGTGGCAAGGAAGGACCAGAGGGAAACATGACTAATAATTGCCACTCTTTCTGAAGGGCTGATTGCATGCCCAGTGCCTGGCTGAGGCTTCCCAAGCATTATCTCATTTAAGGTCTGTGGAGATGTGGGGATTATGTTCTGTCTTTTATGAGGAAACTAAGTTTCAGCCGGGTTAACTACTAAGCTCAAAGTCACAAAACTGCCAAAAATATAGAGCCAAGATTCAGTTCCAGGGCCTTCACTAGTCTACCATCCACAATTATGCTTTCCTCCATAGAGTCACGTTTTGTAAGTATTCAGTCAGAGCAATAAGAAACGTAATGTGCTAGCCAGGTGGGGTGGCAGACACATTCAATCCCAGTACTTCAGATAGGTAGAGGCAGGTGGATCTCTATGAGTTCAAGGACAGCCTGATTAACAAAGAGAGTTGTAGGACAGCCAGGACTGAACAGAGAAACCTTGTCTTGGAAAACAAAACTAAAAGAAGGAAGAGGAGAAAGAGTAGTAGTAGGAGGAGGATGAGGATGAGGAGGAGGATGAGGAGGAGGAGAAGGAGGAGGAGGAGGAGGAGGAGGAGGAGGAGAAGGAGGAGGAGAAGAAGAAGAAGAAGAAGAAGAAGAAGAAGAAGAAGAAGAAGAAGAAGAAGAAGAAGAAGAAGAAGAAGGTAACTAATAAAATCCTTGTCAGCATCCCTGTGTTTTGTCCACTCACAAAACAGCAAGTTATATCTCTGCTTCCCTATTCAAGGAATGGTGGCATGCTTTGTTTTTATGTATTGAGGAATAACAGATTAAGTGGATGCATTCCCTTCTTACACACACCTCTCATCTCTCCATCTACCTTTGGCTGCACCATCTTCCCATGAGAACTGTCAGTATCCCAGATGCCATCCCAGTCACCCGACTCGAGTAGCCAAACACTTAATGGTCACGGGTTTAGGAGTGGCTCTACTCAAATCCTGGCTTTGTTTACTCATTCTCTGAGCCTGGACCTGGCAGTTAAGCTTTCTGAAATATAACTGCTCTGCTCCCTAAGCAGGGATAATAGTTCTGAGCTTCCAAGGCTCTAGAGAAGACTTGAGAAACAAACACACACTGCTGTGAGCTCTTTTAGGAAACGTATGCTAGGCAGCCATGCCCGTTCCCATCTGTCCTTCACCCTCCTACTGCTGCAGAACCAAAGGCACTAGACTGGCCAAAGCACAGGCTGTGGACACAGACATAGGGCACTCCTCTCTATCTTGGGCCTGGGACTGTGGGCTGCAATTTTTAACAAACTGGTACCTATAGTTGCTAGATTAATTCAACAGGAGTCTACATGATTAGCCCAGTTCTGCATGGGACTAATTGATGGGAATCCTTACCTCTGTCGCCTGCTTTTTTGCCAGGCCTACCATGAAGAATGTCCACTAAATCTTCAGCTTGCAGAGGGTGGCTCATGGGGATCCCGGTTGGGATCAAATCATCATATTGCCATTTATTTGCCCAGTGCTTTTGAAATATCAAGTGCGATGAAGTTAAGGTGAAAATAGATAGACACACAAAATAATAGCATCTCAATAAGACAAACTTAAAAGTCTGAAAGTTATGAACCAAAATGAATATGGCAATCCTTCGTGCTAGAGATTCAGGTTCTTCTATGCACATTGACATGGATACATACGAAGTGTACCTAATAGACCAAGATAGCTGCTGAGGTTCCAGCACTCAGACTCATGTTCCAGTCCATAGAGAAAAGCAAGGAAGGAAGAGAAACACCACACCTGCTCCTTGTTTTGGTTGAGTTTTTTGGTTTGTTTTTTTCCAAGACAGTGTTTCTCCGTGTAGCTCTGGCTATCCTGGAACTTGCTCTGTAGACAAGGTTGGCCTCGAACTCAGAGATCTACCCTCCTCTGCCCCTCAAATTCTGGGATTAAAGGTGTGTGCCACCACTGCCCAGCTAAACTGTATATACTACTTCATGGTACTCACAATCTGTACCAAACTGTGAGCATCTTCATGAGTCAGCTGTGATCTTGCAAAAGATCATGCCAACTGGATTTGTTGCCTGTTGAGTCCTCTCATAGGAGGGGCTTGGATGATCATAGACCCTCACTTGAATATCCAGCCTCCCCTCCCAAGACAGCTGTATATATTCTTCTCCAATTGCATGTGGCCTCGGGAAGGGATGAGAGTAGAAGCAAGAAAGAACTAGGGGAGGAGGCTGTATTGGCACAGCCATGGGAAACTAAAACTCTGTTCAGGGGAGGGGGGTAGATCTTCCACTGTGTTTGCTTTAAGGCCACTCAAGCTTCTGTCCCTAACCCATCAGCTGTTGCTTGGTAAGCCTGATAAACTTAAAGATTCCCTAGGGTAGACGCTGGTGGAACCAGACCTCAGTTTGTGGCTAGAACCTTAAGAGAGTGGGTAGTCATTGCTCAGGTCTCCTCCAGTGAAAGAATTTTGGCAACATATCTCTACCCAGAACCTATCAGTTGGCTTTCCTCACCTGTCCTATTTTGAGGAAGGACACTACTCTATCTGGCCATCCTTGGTCCAGACAAAGACTAGGAAGTCTAGACTGCACTAACTAGAATGATTGTGTATTGAGGAAGAGTTTGTAGCCACTGCTACCATTGAGAAAATTGCCTTCCACTGTCACCTCTCTGTTTTGATGATCTGAAGGATGTAGTCATTATTTTGTTAGGAGAATTAGCTAACATTCTGTGACATGCCAGTTTTTTCCTGGGGATGGTGGACATCCAATACCTCAAGAAATACTAGTATTCTTGGGACCACATGCTTGCCTTTGAATATGTTCACTAATAAGCAGAGGATGTACTGATTCATATTCTCTCATGTGGTACTGAACCCACCCTGGGCTTCATGTTGGGTGGCATGATTAGAAGTGCCAGGTCCCCAACAGCAGCTGACGAGGCTCACAGGTTCAGCTGTAATCATTACCATCATCCCTGTTTCATCGGTCAGCACAGTGAGAGCCACAAAAGTGTAAGTAGGCGTGCAGGGTTTCCACTGAGAGCCCAGCTTCTTCCAAGCCCCAGCCCCTATCCACTTCTTGGCATATGATTCTGTGGATGAATGCCCCTGAGTGCAGCATTCTTGTGGCTATGGAAAACCAAAGAGAGGCTTCTTTTGTGAGCATGCCTCTTAGCAGGGACTTCATAGCCAACTGTGTTTGGTAGGATGCTGGTCTGTGTCTTCTGCCTGTGAATAGTTATGGGAAAGCCCAGTGATTGTCCCAAGGAGCCTGTGGATCCAGGACTGTGGAGTCTGCTGGTTTCCTAGTGGGTCCGAGATGTCTTCTGGACCTCCAAGGACCACACTCCTCAGCACTCATGTGTAGTGTGGCTTTACATAGGTCTATCAAAGGTCTTGTATACCAGCGATCAACACTGCTTTCGTGAGGGACATACATAGGCTGTCTTTCCCCTCTACAATTACTGCCAGTGGTTGCCATCAGCACAGGGCTCATAGCTGGGATTCTGGGTTGGCTGGAGTACCCAGAAGGAACCACAATAATTGCTCTGGGGCCTTATACCAAGAGGATCCAAGAAGGGCCAGCCAAGGAGTGCTGCCAAGCCTGGCACTAGATCTGCCTAGAGATGCACTGGCCAAAACAAGGTTCCTTCTATCTTCCCCTTGTGCTCTGGGCCTTACACACCATAGAATCACACACTAAATCCAGAGTGCAAGACCCAGTCCTAGGAACATTTAGAAAGCCCCCTGGGTATGGGGAGAAAGCCTATAGGGATGAGGAAAGAGAAATCTACCCTGAGTCCTTTGGGGGCTCTTGTACACATCTGTCTCCTGATGGCTCAGTCTTATGAAAGAAGAGGTATCAAAAGGGTATGGAAAGAAGTTGTCAGGGAGTTGGAAGGACTTGAGGCTGAAGCTTCAATGTGTACTCCATCCTTGGTGAGTATGGATTTTCGCACTGGCAGCATGGGGATTCAGAGATTGTTTAAACCAAAGTGAAACAAATACAACTGTTGCTTTAGAAATTTCTCTGGGGAAGTGTGAAGACTAACACCAAAAATATAATTCAGGATTCTCCAGGGAAATAGAACTAGAGAGATGAGGAAGAGAGTAGGAAGGCAAGAAGAAGAAGGGAAGGGGAGGAGGAGGGGAGGGGAGGAAAGAAGGGAAGGAAGAAGGGGGAGAAGGAGGAAAGGAGATACAAGAGACTTTGTGTGTGTGTGTGTGTGTGTGTGTGTGTATGTATATTCATAGTTGTGTATGTGAGGGTACATGAGTGTGCACATATGTGTGTCCATATATATATATCTACCTGTGTGTATGTACAAGTATGTACATGTGCATGCATAATTATGTGTGTGAGGTTGCATGTATATATTCGTGTATACATGTACACTTGTGTGAGAAGACAAGAGAACAACATCAGATGTCATTTCTGAAAGCTCTTCACCTTTTTTATAAGACAGGGCCTATTCTAGTCAGGATTACTATTGCTGTGGTGAAACACCATGACCAAAGCAACTAGGGGAGAAAAGGGTTTATTTGTCTTACATATCCCAAGTCACATTTCAATAAAGTAGGAACTCAAACTAGGCAGGAACCTTGAGAGAGAGGCTTATGTAGGGGGAGTGGATGGGTGCTGCTTACTGGCTTGCTCCTTTTGGCTTGCTCAGCCTGTGCTCTTGTAGAACTCAGGACCATCTGCCCAGGGATGACACCACCCACAATGGGGTGGGCCCTTCCCCATCAATCACTAGCTTAGAAAAATGCCCTACAGGCCTACCTACAGTCCAGTTTTATGGACGCATTCTCTTAGTTGAGGTTTCCTTCCCTCAGGTGACTCTAGCATGTGTCAAGTTGACATAAAACTAGCCAACACAGGGTCTCTCTGGCTGAGCACCAAGCCCCAGACATCTGCCTGTAGCCATCTTCCCAGCACAGGGATGATAGGTGCACATCACCACACTGGATAATTTCTATGTGGGTTCTTACCCTTTCAAGATGAGCACTTTATAGACCAAGCCATCTCCATCTCCCTAGCTAACAAGAGGCCCATTTTAAAGAACTGGCTCATGGTATTCTGCATCAGGTCAGAAGGCTGTAGACTCAGAACTCAGAGAGACTTTGATGTTGCCATCTTGGGGCACAAAATACCTAGGACTATATGCTATGATTCCCACCCAGAAGCCTCAGGGTAGGGAATATAGAGCTATTCATGCCCCAGAACTGTGAAATGGTTTCTGCCCAATGCCAGCCTTGGTTTGGGCTTGTCTCCTTCTGGCTGTAAGTGCTCTGGCCAGGCCTCATCAATCCATCTTCTCTGTCCTGCTTGAACTGTAAGCTCATCAAAGACAGAGGCCGTGTCCTCTCCCAGAGTCCACTGCATTCATTCACACAGTACCCAATGGATAGTAGGTGATTGATAATCATGAAAGGACAGTTTTCCACCTGGAACTTGTCCCTGTGTCATGTGCATCTCGGCATCTTTTCCTCTCCTACTCTCAGTCCCCTGGATGTTGGCAGCCACATTTCATTGCAGGACAGAGATGTTAACAGACTGAATGGAGCAGTATAAAGCAGGCGTAGAGCTTAATCATAATTCTGATATTGGCATTCAAAGAGTCCACTGGTTTGTTTACTTTTCTGTTGCCTGTTCATTAAATGTCACAGGCGCCTGTGTACAGCATGGTCAGGTGTTAGATCCACACAGCAGAGAACTGGCATGGTTTTTTTTTTTTTTTTTTTTTTTTTTTTTTTTTTTTTTTTTTTTTTTTTTTTTTTTTTTTTTTTTTTTTTTTTTACTCTTAATGAGTTTGCAAAATAATAATGACAAAGCAGTGCATTCCATGGGCAGTGAGGGAAGTCAGGGCTTAAAAGGAGCAGAGCTGATACTCCTATCCTGAATAAATGGATGGTCTTCTCTTCTGCCGGAGGAGGCAGCTGGGCTGAGTCAAAATGAGAAGTAGTCTATCCAGGGCTGCTCGGGGAAGAGCAGGGTGTGAGCTGGCAGAGAGAAGTGACATGGGAAAAGTTCCCCTGGCACTGCCAGGACAGGCCTGGAGGCCAGTGTGTGGCACAGAGAGTTGTCCCAGTAGGACAATTCTTTGGCACTCCTGCTGGGAACAAGGTATTTTTTTTCGACAGCTTTTCAGCATCCAGGCCAGCTGTTCGTCTGGTTCTTGTCATGAAGTGCTATTCACCTTGAGCAGGCCTTACTTCCTTGGCCTGCCCTTCCCGTCATCCTGGCTTGACTCCTACCTCCTTCAGTAATCCTGAGCCGAGTGGAGAGGAGTCTGAGCCGTGGAAGGAGGCAGGAAAGACAGAGTAGATAACCCCAGTTAGCTGGAGGATACCAGGTTCTCTGTTCACAGAAATACCCAAGCAAGCTAAGGCTCTGCCTTACGAGCTCCATCTTTAGAGTGAAGGTGGATAAATGTATTTCAGTTAAGCACAAAGAACACCTATATACTGAGTCCATTAATGAGTCAAGGCTGGCCTCTGATGGGCAGAGGTGAGACTTAGACTCAGCCTGTACTGACCCAGTACCCTTCCCTAGTACCCTTCCCTTGTCACCACAGTTAAATCTTCAGTGTGGTTGGACACCTGTCCAATCCTGCCCCTCTGGGTAAAGTGTGTCTGGAGAAGGCTCACTGGTGGAACACTTTATTCCTTTATTTCCTGGCACCAGAGGCAGATGAAGAGCATGAGACCGTAAGCAAGAGTAGTATGCCTTTTACAAAGTCTAATTCCACTTGGCTGTGTCCCTTTAGGGTCTTTTAAGGTTTCATTTAAGCCAGTACCCCCCCCCCATTCTGTTTCCTCCTTTAGGAGAGGAATTATGAGCAAGTAGCTCAAGTGTCCGGTTGAGCCTGTGAGTGTTAGCTGAATGCCCACCACGTGGCAGACGCTGACTGTGTAGAAGCCTTCTCAGAAATTTTTATCTCTCTAAATTATCAACCATCACCTGTCTGCACAGTTAGTTGGATCACAGTTTGATCTAGATGAGAGATTAGAAAGGCTTTGGATTCACGGGCTAACACCTCTTTGTCTGTGCTAACATAAGTGCACTGTTTGCTGTGGAGAAAGATTGTGTGTCTGTGGTGAGCTAAATGGTACCCCTTAAATATTTGTCCTTCACCTCATCTTTGGAGCCTACAGATTATGAAATTAAGGACTCTCTAGTGGTCCTAAAGCAATGAAAGATGTCCTCTCTAGAAGTTGCAATAGGAAATGACCAAAAAAAAGTGAGGCAGGGACAGAGGTGGTATAGCCATAAGCCAAGGAACACTGTGGGTACCAGATAGAGGCAAGGGATATGTCCTTCAAGTTCTGAAATACCCCGTTTGTGTGATGAGTTGTTGAGGAAATTTAGGAAGAGAGCGCGGTAGACTTTCCAGGGGCCTATAGTCAGGAACACTATGGTGCTAATCATGACTGATTGACCTGGATGCTCTAATTCAGGTCTTCTGTCTGAGGGCTCCCTCTGTTTAGCAGGTCCTAGGCAATTCTGTTGCAGTGATTACGCATTGCACAGCATACATACACAAATCCATCTGACTTACATCCTTCCTTTGTCTGAGGGGACCAGAGTGGGGATATAGGGTAAAATGGTCACAAAGCTAGATTGTCATCAATAGCTGAATGAAACTGTCCTGTAACATGGGGAGAGAGAGATGGTGGAAGCTGGTCCTTTCCCTGTGGTAGGACCACGGGGAGCCACCCAGAAGGCTGTTGTCCTGCAAGTTGAGACGGACAGGGGCAATGCTTTTGCTGGAGTCATCTGTGGCAAAGTTTCACATTCTTCCCATCAAAGCATCCACATCCATCTTTGAGCCCCGTTTGCCACCCCTGAAGCTTTGATTTCTCATCTTCCACAGAGCAAAAGGATAGGCAGCTCCTTTCCTTCTAAGGAGGGAGCCCAGGGTGAGGACAAACTGTCTGAGGCACGCTGTAATTGCACCCTGTAATCATGGGGAACTTAATCTGACCCTCAGTTTCTTTGTCTGGAAAATGGGAAGGAAATAACAACACATCTTTGTTTGTTTGTTTAAGATGCAAGCTAGTCATAGGAATAAGCATTCTCCATGCATGCACTGGGCAAAACACAATCAGCTGCTCTTCCAATCCCAGCTCTGACTCCCTTGCCCCCTGCTTATTTTTCCTGGACCTTTGGGAAACACCATTCATTGCCGTTGCCTGTATTTCAGGCTCTGTGTTAGGCAACTTCCATGTCTCATATTGCAGTCATTGAGATAACCCTCTCTTTAGTGGGGGCTACCATTATGCCTACTTTACAGGGGAGGAGGAGAGGCAAGAGAACAGTGTCTTGCCCAAGGCAACACAAGAAAACCAGCTCTTAGCCATCTCAGTCTCCATCCCCTTTCCTCCTGGGTTTGGAAAGCTGGACACCAGGGAATGCCCTAGACCACAGAGTGCACAGTTCTGTCTTTGCATCTGATAGCACAGGATAGATATCAGTGGATCAGAAAAATAGTAAATGAAAAAGAAATGGATAGCGAAGAGTGTTTAGCAAACCTCTTTATACTAAGGCGAAAGAGACTGGCTGGCTCATTCACCTTCAGCCCTTGTTTCCTACGTGACCCTCTGCCTGTCAGCTTTCTTTCAAAAGGACAAGGCAATAATAGGCTCTGAGCCTTGGCCTGGAATCGGGCCAGGGATGATAAAGAGTCCTTTCAGCTTGAACAGAGCCAGCTGCTGCTGCCTGTGTTCAATCCTCTGTCCCTAACGGTGCCCCGTACGGTATGTGCTCCGGTTCTGTGGTATTTGCGGAGTGGTGAACAACTCTTGCTTGTCTCAGCTCTTTGAGCGTTATTAAAAGTGGAAAAGCCAACTTTGCATAGCTGGCGCGAGCTGACTGCTGAGTGGTCTCGTTTGGAGTAAGCCCCTCCCTCTACCGTTACACCATCAGCTGAAGACAGGCTTGTCCAGGTTGGGTCCTGCCTTTGGGGGGTGCCTAAATATTCACTGCTGTCGCCTTCTCCTTTCTGGAAGAGGTTAAGCCTTAGGCTGTCTGGCCTGGGCGTTCTCCAGCCCTGTCTTGCCTCACTACCTTGCCTCCTGCTGAGATGGGGCCATTAGTTTACTGATAAACAAGGGACACACTCCACCGTTACTGCTGCTACACAGAGCATGCGCAGCTGTCTGTCAGCATACCCCTCCAGACATCCTAGGCCACCTGAGAGGTTGCCTTTTTCTCTGCTTTGCCATTTGGAAACCCTCAGTTTGTGACCCAGATGGTCTGCTCAGACATAAAGTGGGATCTATGATGGAGCTCCCAGAAGGAATATTTTCAACCAATAATGAACTGAACAAGTTCTGCCAAACCTAGGGTACAATGGCTTTCTGAAGAGCCTTCACTCCAGAACTGAGGCTGGAATCCTAGGGCAAACATGTGACTCTTCACTTTTGTCTCATTGTGTCTCAATCCTTTGACCTGCCTCCTCGGTTAGACATTAGGGATAAGCATGCAGCACCAAGGACGGGCTTTGACAGCTCTAATGTCAGACAACTTCACTGTCCTGCTCCACTAGCATCCGTCAGTCAAATCTGAATGGATTTTGCATTTTTTAAATGACCAAAGGGGAGAAAAGTCAAAACCCCTCTGTGCTGTTAAAGGATCACATGATGGCCAGTGTCTATAAAGCTTCATTGGAACAAGACACACTGGCTCATTTTCACGGCTGTTGACTTCTTTTCCACTGGATGGAGAGGTTCCTAATCATTCACTCTGTTGTGTGACTCACTCAGAGCTACAGTAGTGTCGCCTGTCCCACCCATCCACTCAAAGTGTCATTTTAGATGTGTCATAACTCCATCTCATTTCTAGTTGGACTTCGGTGTAGGACTCTAACTTGTAATCCATCTAGGTGAACTATTACATGCTCTGATACCATCTTCTTGCTCTTCCAAAAACTGGACTTGATTATTATCATAATGTTTTCATTTTTTTATCTACAAATATTTGGGTGCTTTTTTTCCTGTCTTTTATCTTTATCATACCCTGGCTCTTGATTTTTGGTTCACAAAGTCTATGTGAATTTTTATAGAAAATCTTTGCTGACCTTTAACCTAGATCATTGAGCTCCACCAGAAAATTCCTTCATTGGACCATTCTACACCATAGAGAAGCCATAAATTGTAGAAAGAATCTCTTGTGTACTGTACGGAAGCATCACCTGTCTGTTAAAAAGCTGTTGGCCTATTAGCTTAGGCCCAAAATAAGAGGTGGGAGTTCTGGCAGGGAGAGAGGATTCTGGGATAGTCAGACTTAGGAAGTGATTCGCCCTGAAAGCTGATGGAGATGGTCTTATGAACTTGAGGAGAAGTACCTAGCCACATGGCAGAATTTACAGATAAAACACGTTAATTAAGTTATGAGCTAGTTGGAAAATAAGTCCAAGCTTATTTCTTAGACAATTATTTGTAATAATATGTCTCAGAGTCATTTCAGGAACTGGAAAAGCCTGATGTTACAAGAAATCATCCACAGTTAAAATGTTGGTTCTAGAGCTTTCCTTGATTTTGAGAGGACATGTGAAATTGACTAAAGACCTATTAGCACCCACACCTTGCTCTGGGACATCGTCATCTCCCCTCACCCTGGATTCTCCAGTTTTCCTCACTCACACTGTGTAGGACGGACGCTCTTTTGCTTCTCAAGTGTTTCCCACTCTTCAGCTCTGACTTCCCAAAGGAGAAATTGAATTGATGGATCAATAGATCCCAAATCAATGAAGAATTAATCCCCTTAGTCAGAACATTTTCCTGCATCATGCTGGTGGCCAGGTCAGTATGAAGTGCTATTTGGCATACTCCTCACCCTCGGGGATTAAGATGACATGGAGGCCTTGGACTAGAATCTCTGGAGTCTAGCTTGAGCTGCACTCCATGTGCCCTGATTGGGTCTTCACTTTCTCTGTCTCACCATGGTCATTCCCTCATCTGTGAAAATGGGCCCCGGTATCTTTACCTCTAGGCCCACTCACTGGGCCAGCTGACAGGAAGGACAGCATCAGAGGCAGCACCCACTGCAGCCAGTGGCTTCCTGCCCTCCAAGAAGACTAGGATATTCTAAATTTTAACATCCCCAGACTGAGACAAAAAAAGTCTCCTGAAGCCCTTGCAGCCGCCATCTCCTCCCTTCTTGCTCATGCACCCTTCATGCCCTGAGGAGTTCTGGATGGAGACTCAGCTCCCACAGCCTGGGGGACAGCCAAGGCCAAGTTCTTCATCCAGGATCAATAACTTTTTTTTCTTGTTACCTTAAAGAATAATAATGCATGGTCTGCCAACACCACAGTTCTTTCTGTCAGTCCCTCTGTCTGCCTCTGGCCTTCCTCTCTTATTGTGTAATGTGCCCTTTACAATGTCCTTTCTGAGTTAGAAATGAAGCACTTGGGAGGGGGAGGAGGTAACAGGAGGACTCTGGTCTATGGATCTCTGAATTTGCTGAGTTCTCCACTCCTTTTGCTGCAGCTACAGTCCCCAAAGCCTGCTGCCTGTTCCATGCAAGAATAGCTCAACTCTGTGGACCGCTTCCAAGTCCTGAGGCCTCTGCACTGATGGCTCAACATCGGCCCTCTCAAGAGACAGTACTGCAGCCTTTCCCCCCTTCCCCACAGAAACCTTGTTCAGTGCAGGGCTGGTCACATGCCTCTCCCTCTTGTTTAAACCTCTCTAAGTTTTCCCACCACCCAAAGGATGAAATCTAAATGTCTTTACACATGAGATGCTTGCAGCTGAATCATACATAGCATGTTGGTCTCCAGTGTAGTTCTAAATGAGACTGTGGGTTTTGTTCATGTCTTTTTCTTTGTCTTGCTTTTTTTTTTCTAGTAGGACTGCATGCTCAGCTGGCCCTGAGAGCATCTGACCTTGAACTCCTGCTCCATTCTTGCTCCACTCAATCCCTTATATTCCCTTCTCCCCTCCCCAGATTAGCTTCCAAGATCATCTTACTTTGCATGTTTAGGAGGAGACAAGCCCTGGTATCCATCCCTCTCTATACCCAGGGTAAGTTAGATACAGGACCCAATGTGGTAGATTGGTGTCTCACCCCGCCCTTAGAGTTTTGAGGACAATGCAAGGTATGGGAAAGGAACTGCTCTTGGGTAGGAGCTGAGGAATCAACACTCAGGCTCCAATCACATGCTTCCACACCTGACCCACACTGTGTCTGCCTAGACCCCCACTTTCTGCCTGACCCTGACCCCCTGGCCTTACCTTTGAGTCCCTGGGTCACTTCAAAGCCTTTCCTTTTGCCCTCTTTCCATGTATTGTGACCAGAGTGAATTGATGTGACTAAGCTGTGTAGCTTGGTGTCCTGGGCCAGGCACTGCAGTCCTCTACTCTTTGAGCATCTCTGCTCTTGTGTATCACAACCATCTCTGATGCTACTGCTCATAGAGAGGTGCTGGCCTTGACACGGGATTCTTTCTCTGAGTGGACCAATGGAATTTTTCTGATGGCAAGTTTTTTTTTTTTTTTCAGTTTGCAAACAAAGGCATTCCCCCAAAGTAAATATAACAAAATTGCCTTTACTTGACATACACATTTTCTGAGGACTGGATATGAGTTGGGGTGAAGAGGAGAGCAACAGGAGGAGCCTCTCTGAGTGATGTTATCAGAAGGAAGAATAGGGATTAGGCCATGGCAGAAGACAAAATGGACCCTCTTAATGAACACTAATTAATGAGAAATGAAGAAATGTACTCCTGCAGGGAGGGAAGGAACCCCAGTAAAGCATACAGGACAGAGACTCTGGACCACTCTCCTCAGTAGGGCTGAATGCTAAGTCCTCAATGCTGGCCAAAGAATTCATGATTGGCATCACCAGCCAGCATTCTATTTATGGCCACTCAAATGCCTACCCCTAGGGATCTGCCCTGGTCAGTACGACCAGAAAGGATAATACTTCTACTATCTACTTCTTAGGCCCTTCCACCTCTGCATCTACCCTCAAGGCTGATGTTCGGGTCCTAGGATGTTGCTCTGTCTTGCCTTATCAAGCTCTTCTGTCCCTGTGCCCCAGTTCCTCATTTGCAGCACAGGGGAGAGTTAGAGAGGCATTAATGATCTGACAGGGTGGCTGTGAAGAAGGAACACTGGATTCCAGTTTTGAACAACTGAAGATTTGACAGCCTCATAGTTCACTGGTTAGCTCGATTCAAAGAATAAAGGAGTTCATGTTACCAGTAGACTGAAGGCCTTTAAATTATTGTCTGGCTGTTTGTAGGATGGGTAGATAAGTCTGAGTTCTTCAAACCAAAAGGCCCTATGGGCCTTTCCCACTCTAGGTCTCCAAAATTAACTATCATACAGCCATCACAGAACCCCACTCCCCCCAAAAGGAAGCAAGCCTTGGTTGGGCCTCAGGCTGGCTAGTTCCTCTACCAGGCTCAGATCTCCTCCTCCTCCTCTTCCTCCTCCTCCTCCTCCTCCTCCTCCTCCTCCTCCTCCTCCTCTTCTTCTTCTTCTTCTTCTTCTTCTCCACCTCCTCCTCTTCTTCTTCACCACTTCCTCTTCTTCCTCCTCCTCTTCTTCTTCCTTCTCCTCCTTTTCCCTCATCTAATTTCTCACAGAAGTATTCCAGGACACGTGGACCAAGTCAGATGCCCAGAATGGACAAACAGTGGTGAGCTTGGCTTGCTAGCCACTCTTTTTTTCAATTGCTGTTGTGTTTATAATAGGTTAATGGTACCCGTTTTCCTTACAAGAACATAAGCTTCTTATAGATAGAGACTGTAGGTAACCTATTTGGCGTCGATCCCTAAAGTATCATTGAAGATTCTCAATAAATGATTTTTTTTTTTATTTTTAGCTCTTGGAGACAGGGTTCTTATGTAGTCCTAGCTGTCCTGGAACTTGCTATGTAGACCAAGCAGACCTCAAATTCACAGAGATCTACTTGACTCTGCCTCCCTAGTGCTGGGATTAAAGGCATGCCCCAACAATACTCAGCATGAATAAATATTTTAAGAAGTTTGTTAAAAAAAAGTTTGTTAATGCCATTCTTTCATCCTAGTAGGCATTGCACTAGACAGCAAAACATATCATGTCTATGTCAATATTTAGAAGAGAAACCTCTAGAGCAGAGGTGAGGAACGAACAGGTTAGTAGACGTCTTGCTCAGGGTTACTATTGGTGTGATCAAGAACCCTGACCAAAGAAACTTGGGTTTACTTGGCCTACGCTTCCATATCACTGCTTATCATCAGGGGAAGCCAGGACAGAAACTCAAGCAGAGAAGGGAGAGTGGTCGAAGCCATGGAAGGTGCCGCTTACTGATTTGCTCCAAATGGCTTGCTCAGCCTGCTTTTTAAATAGAATCTAGAACCACCAGCTCAGTGATTGCACCACCCACAATGGGCTAGGCCCTCTCTCATCAATCACTATTTAAGAAAACATTCTACATGTTTGCTTACAGCCTGATCTTGCAAAGGCATTTTCTCAATTGAGGCTCCCTCCTCTCTGGTGACTCTAGCTTGTGTCAAATTGACATAAAACTAGTCACTCTAATGGACAAACCTGCTCATTTAGGCAGAAAGGTACATGGAACTATAGCCAATGAATCTATCACACTTGAGTCATGAAGTGCCCATTTGGGTCTGACAGAGATAAAGCCTTTCTAATAATATTAAAGACCTAAAAGATTCCAAGGACTACCCAACCCAAAATCTACAGATAGTTAATAAACATCCCCAGTCTAGGACCCTATAGATTCCAAACTCTGAGGATATCCATATAAAATGATGCAATACATGTGTTTAATTGATGCATGTCCTTCTGTGTACTTTTAAATCACCTCTAGATGACTTAGAGTATCCAATACAATGCAGGTCCTATACAATAATTGTTGCACTGTATTGTTTAGAGAATATTGACAATATAAGTCTATATAGGGGGCTGGGAATATAGCTCAAGTGGTCAAGTGTTTGTAACACAAGCATGGGGACCTGAGTTCTTTTCCCTAATCAAAAGCCAGGTAAGGCAGCATAAGCTTGTAATCCCAGTTTTATGTGATCCCTCGTTTATATGAGGGAGATAGAGATAAGAGCCAGGCTAGCCAAACTGATGAAAGTTCAGTGAGAGACTCTGTCTCAAAATATAAGTTGTAGTGTAATTGAGGAAGACAGCTATTATCAACCTCTGGCTTCATATGTATGTATATACATGCACACATACACACACACACACACACACACACACACACACACACACACGTAAACTCACATGTGCATACAATTTGTACATGTTCAATAGTGATGCATTTCCCTTCAATTAGGAAAAGCAAAGTGATTGAATCCAAGGAAGAAGAACCAGTGAATACAGAGGACCATAACTGTGACTAATTAATGGAGTGACTAATTGTTAAGTGGCTACAGGGGGCAGGCCTTGTGTCCTGTACTAGTGTGCCTGAAATAAATAGCTGAGATTGGATTCTCAGGGAGTCAACAGGCTGGTTGGTAAGGCAAAAAACAATTAAGCAAATACACTATTGGTCTTCAGGAAAGTACTTTCAAAGTCTGTGATTAATTACTATGAATTACCATATGAACTATCCAGAGGCAGCCACATGATTCTGGGATTGGGATGAGCCTGGGAGAAAAGGACCCACCCCATGTGAGTGGATGGAGAAGGACCCACTCCATGTGAGTGGAGGGAGAAGGACCACCCCATGTGAGTGAATGGAGAAGGACCACCCCATGTGAGTGGATGGAGAAGGACCACCCCATGTGAGTGGAGGGAGAAGGACCACCTCATGTGAGTGGATGGAGAAGGACCCACTCCATGTGAGTGGATGGAGAAGGACCACCCCATGTGAGTGGAGGGAGAAGGACCACCCCATGTGAGTGG
>NW_022196911.1:29666915-29845172 GCF_008632895.1 Mastomys coucha
TGTGAGTGGAGGGAGAAGGACCACCCCATGTGAGTGGAGGGAGAAGGACCACCCCATGTGAGTGGATGAGTGGCTGAGGCTACAGTTTGTCCACTCTCATCCCTTAGGAACATTGCTTCTTTCTCTGTCCCACACACACTGAGCCCAAGATACAGGCAAGCAAAATGAATCTGCAACTTTGTGTGCATTAAGTGGGATTTACTGCAACCAGCCCAGGTGTTTCCCCACTGGTTAGAAAGCAGTCCATTACTGTTTGTGTTTTGGGGCAAACAGCCATAGTTAGAAACATGGCTAGTTACATATAATAATATAATATAAATGACAAACCTTGTAAGATATTAATGGTATGTCCATGGTCTGGGTGCTGAGCATGAAGGAACCCTTTGATTGTTCCTCAAAAGTCCAGAGCTTATTAACCACCTCCACCCCCTCCAACCCCAGTTCCCAGTCCCACTCCCAATATATACATTCTCTCCCCAGCCAGTAACCCCAGGAGATGTGACCAAGTCAAGGACCCTGCCAAAGCCTTAGAGATCCCATAAGCATTTGTACCTTTCACATCAAGCTCATCTTACTTAGTGGTCCCAGGATCTTCAGCAATGCCTTTAGGGGTATCTTTAAGAGCTACCTCCTTCTTCATGAGCCTGACAGATTAAATATCACCTTTTCAGAAAGCTCTTTTGGGCATCCTTAACTTAAATTGTGTCCCCAGTCATGGTCCGAGACTCTACTCTGTCTTGTTTCATGTCACAGCCATGATGACTACTTGGCATAGAAATAATCCATATGTAACGGTAGCAATTGCATGCATTTTATGGGATGATTCTCCCAGTAGCTGGTAAATACCAGGAGGGAATGAACGTTCCCTCACTGCTCTATGTCCTTTATTCGGGGTAGTTGTAAAGGAAAATCTTAGTGACTGGATGAAGTCTCCCTCTGCCCTTCCAGATCATTCTCATTCTACAAGGACAAACCCTCTATTGTTAGCAGAAGATGGCACAATGCACAATGTGTTCAGTGTCCCTGATTCCACTCCCTACCTTCTACACCCAACAGACTCACACAGCTCTATAGACGACTGTGTAAAAGACTGATCTCAGATTTGTACAAGGGGATATCTTAGAACATCCCTGAGCCCTGGCCACACCACTGTGGATCTGGATTCTGGCTTTACAGCCTCCTTCCCATTGAGCATGTGTCTGAAATCTCTACACATTTAGTCTCCTCATCTACAATATGGAATGATTGGTAGGACCTGCTTCAGTAGCTGTAAGAACTCAAGCTAATTTATGCAAGGTGCGTAGCAGTCAACATGTATAGTGTTCAAATATAAAAGTACACCTATACGTATGTATGGCTGATAGGGATACTTGGAGAAGCCATAGAAGGTAAGTTGGATAAAAAGTAATAGCAACTGCTAACAGTCTCATCAAAGTCACAGGCTCCAAGTTCACTTGGGTCTGGACAGGTCACTTAAATAAATGGAAAAGGCAGAGTGGCTAACAGGGAAGGCTCCATACAAGGAATAACTGCTGATCAGTTCCTGCCATGATTAGGCAGGGACGATCTTGGCTGAGCATGCCCAGAGCTCCCACTTCTCAGAGAAACCTTTGAGTCTTTGTATTGGCTGAAATCTTGGAGCTATATGTAGGGTCCTGTTTGACATGGGGTGACATCCGGATAACCTCATCCTAAGTTGAAAATATAAGAAGTTGGAAATGCATTTTAAGTAGTTACACAACAGAGCGCTCTATGTGAGCAGTGGGTATGGATGGGTTGTCATTCCCCTCCATCCACAGCTGGTTGGGAGGTCCAGCCTACTGTACTGGCCAACATCACAAAATAGTGTAACCTGGAAGTCACAGCAAAACTCAGATTGCAAGATACAGTTTCTATGGAGTGCATATTGCCCTTGTTCTACGGCCAAGTCTATAAATGCTTACTTGAATCACCGTATGTCAGGATGATTTATTTATACTGGTAAATAAGTCATGCAATGCTCTGCAACCAACCCAAGCCAAGGTGTGCGGCTTCCTAGTAGGAACTGCTAGCGATTGATTTTTAAATTTAACTTCATGGAAGTGTAATCTACCTGAAGAATAATGAATCTATGTTAAGTCTATATGCCCACGAGCTTCGACAGATGGTCTCAAGTAAGTAAGCACAATTATTGAGATATAAAATATCTCCTGTTATCTCAGAAGAGTTCAGTGGAGTCCATTCCTAAACAGACCCCCACCCTAGCCTCAGAGAATTGCAAATCTGTTTCTGTCCCTGTGGACTGGTTTTTCTTATTCTAGAATTCCAGATAAATAAGACATGGCCATGGTGGTTTTGATGTGTTTCTGGTTCTCTTCACACAGAAACAAAAATTGTACAATCCTTTTGTCTTTTGTGAGACCTGCTCTATGGCTCAATGCATTGTGAATACCCCATCCGCCCTTCAAGAGAACATGGATTCTGTTTTGCTGCTGTGGTGCTCTATAAATGTCAGTGAGGTGTTGGCGGGTGCTGCTCAGGGTGACTGCATCTTCACTAATTATTTTTATCCATTTGTTCTATCAGTTTTTGAGAGAAGGATGCTAACACCTCCAGCCAAGGTTATGGGATTGCCTATTTCTCTTTCCAATTTGTTAATTTTTACTCTGTGTATTCAAAGTTCTTCTATTTTTGACGATGTATGAAGTTAATGGATGTTTAATAATAACACACCTACATGATGTGTATCTAGCTGTCCCATTTCATCACTTCAAAAGGCTTCATTTTGCTTTCATAATACATCTGGTCTTAAAGTCATGTTTAGCTGGGTTTCTGTGGGCATTTCTACTTTATGATGACAGTATTTGTTAACCATGTTCCAGCTCCTTAAAGCATGTTTCTTATAGGTACTATACACTAGAGTCACTCTTTTTTTAACCACACTGAAAGGTTTTCATCATTTAATTACAGTATTTAGTCCATTAACAGCTAATGTAATTCACCAACATGGGTAGAGCTTAATATTTTATTGTATCTGTTTCTTTAACTTTTAGAGGGGTTATCTTCATAGTTTTTCTGTTCCTTTGAAAAGATTACAAGAGTGTTTCTTACCAGTCAGATTTTAGTTTGCCAACTAAATATATTTGCTTCCAGCTCCATTCCTTCCCACCACTCTCTTGCACACTCCCTTACTCCCTCTCAAATTCATAGCCTCTACACATAAACTTGTAAAAATAACCCGTTAAATCCATTCTGCTAGTACATACATGGCTTCATGACTGACTGCTTGGTATGAATGTATGAATGGTTATTCAGAGGGCTCATTCCCAAGGAAGAGTATTTGTTCTTTTAACAGACATTAGTTGCCTATAGCTCTTTGTACAGAAGAAGGACCCTAAGGGATTTCCTTCTTTTACATTAGCATGTCTACTGGCGTTGGCATCGTTCACCTCTTTTTACAGGCAACCATATTGTTGCAGTATCATGGTTGTGACTTCCCTGCCATTTCTAGGAGTCAAGATGGCATAGTAGACTTCTTGACCCTATAGCTCTTTGGGTCTCTCTGTCTCTTCTTCTGTGATGGTCCCCGAGCCTTTGGGTGCAGATGTTGCATTATAGATGTATCCACAGGAATGGGAACCCCATGATCAGTTTGGTTGTGCTCTGTATCTTGAACCAGTTGTGGTTTTCTGTGGTGGTCTCCATCTATGGCATAGAAACCCTCTTTGCTGAGGGCTGAGAGCTATACTTACTGAGGGCACAATGATAGGCACTGATAATGCAGCTAGGAATTGTGCTCATTTAGTAAAGTAGCAATGGTAGGTGCTTAAGACAAGAACACATTGTTTTCCCTCAGAATTTTGCTTAGGCTTCCTATCGCACTCGGTTGATTGAAACAGATTATTCTCTCTATGTATTCAGTTGGTGAGTCAACTTGAGTAGTTGCCTGGCATTTTATTTTTCGGTGCATTTTGGACTATGGCAGTACCTTTTTTTTTGTTTGTCTCAATAATTTGACATTTTTTCCCATCTGTTCCTAGGTGGGATCTGTTAGGAGTGACTTGGCCAGAGACAGAGGCACACAGTGATTTTGGAATTTTTCTGCTCTTCATGTATCTGCATTTTATTCCTTTTGATTACTAGGTAGCTTTCTGCCTCACTGATATGTATGCCACAGTCTCTTCATTCCCATTTACTTACTCAAAGATTAGTTCTAGTTTGGGGGCCATGATGAATATAACTCCTTGGAGATGGGATTACAAGCCCTTGGTTTTAAATATCACCCTCTGTACCTTGCATAGGCACTTGATGTCAGAAGTTCCAGAAGGCAAGGACTACTTACTACTCTTAACTTATAGGTGACATTCCTAAACTTAGTGGGGTTCTCACTTCTCAGGTCCATGTCATCCCAGTCACCCTAAGATCTGGTTAAACAGCCTCACTTCACACCTTACAGGAAAGGGGCATGGGTGCAGGCTAGGCAAGCATTAGATGGACTATTTTAATATAAGTTCATACATAGTATGTAGTCTTACATGTGGCCTAACGTGTTCATCTCTCTTCTCTTCAGACTCTGTTTTAAAGTGAAAACTGTGAGTTTCACCTTTCCACAATGTGTATACTTTGTGGAAACTTTTTTTTCTCTAGAAATAGGCAAGTCTAGTTAAAGAATCACAAAGCATTCCAGCAGGAACAGGGGAGGGTACATGAACCCACCGCCAGCTGGGGAGTTATTGACTACTGATGGCTACTGGCAGCAGGGAGAATCCTTGTAGTCAGCCATGTGCCCACTGTAGTTCTTTCATGCTCCTGAGGATGACCTCAAACTCATGTGTATAAAGGCAGCATTTACTAGACTTAATGGGTTAGCTTTTATTTTAAGTAAGAGGATATGAAGTTGGGAGGGGGTGGGAGTTAGGGAGGAGTTGGAGAAAGGTAGGATACAATCAAAATACACTGTGTGCATGTATGAAAACTCAATAATTAACTGTATTTGGTTATTATGATTTATAATTATTGTACTTTATAAAAGAATCAAAACACTCAAATTCTTAGTTTTGTTGCCAAGTTACTGTGTGACTCTGGAAAATCCCTTCCCTTCTATCTCTGGGCCTTAGTATTCTCTTTCCATAATGAGTGAGGGAAAGCTCTTCATGGTAACTATCAGAAGTAAGATTCTATGTGGTTGGGAGACTCTGGCTTGGTCCTCCAAAGAGAATTAAGGACCAGGGAAACCTCTGACAGAGTGACCCTGCCACCTTAGCCTCACCTTGGCAAGGCACGTCGCCTGTGCCAATCTAATGTGCTCATTAGAACATGTGCAGGGTGCTTCAAGCCTGCTTCCTGGGGGTAGGGCTTGGAAGACCAGGCCTTCTCTGTGGCCTCTTGCTGGGAACAGTTTAGATGTTTCACTAAGGTCAAAGATCCCAGCAGATGACAAGAGGTCAGGCTTGCTTGAGATCAGGACCAGGGCCCCCTCAGTTACAGCAGTGGGCAACCTCTTCCACAGCTGCTAGCCAATCTGATCCTTCCAGCATACAATCACTCAGGAGCCCCACTGGAAGGCCTGGAAAGGTGACCTTCTCTGGCCACACAGACAGTGGCATCTACTCTGGAAAAGGCCACAGGGGGCGCTGTCACCCTCAAGCAAATCTCAACAGCACAGGAGTCAGCTCTGTACTACTCTCCAGTAACAGCTCCAAAATCAGCCACTGGGACATAACTTCTATTTCATTCTTTCTTTTTTATGAGAGGGGAGAGCACGTTCACATATTATCTGCACTATAATGTGTGTGTACTCATGTGTGTGTGTGTGTGTGTGTGTGTGTTCCCTTGTGTGTGCATGCATGTGTGTGTGTATATTCTTGCCTGCAAGTGTGTATGCATGCGCATATGCATGTTGTGTATGTGTGTGTGTATTCTTGTGTACACATGCACATGTGTGATTTTAAACAGTCTCTTGTATCCCAGATTGGCCGTATTTTGGTATGTAGCATAGGCTTTTACTTAGCTTTCTATCTGTACTATAGCTCACTTCTATTCTGACTACAATTCATCCTAGTTCTAAAATGAGTGTGGAAAGGAGTCTTTATGTTATTACTTTTAAAAATAAGCCAGCTTTACTTATCTAAAGAAGGTAATTGTAAAAAAAAATGTAGTCAAACAAACTGCTATTCAATGGGAGCTGAATGCCATTTTCTGCAGAGGGCTTGGAGCCTTTGCAAAGCAGGGAGATAAGCAAGCATTAAGTCTGTGAGAATACATTCTGGGAAATTTCCCTTTGGATGAAATAAGGCCTGAGCCAGAGGTTGAAAGGGAAAACCTTCCTTGACTTACTGTCACTCAGTGTCCTATTCCCACATGGTCCATGTTCTCCTTATGTGTGCCAGGACAGACTCTCCCACGCTGGAGAATTCAGCCTTATCTTTTTTGTCCTCACAAGCACAGGGTGACTTTGGGAGGAGGATAATTACCTTTCTATGCTCATTGTGAGAGACCCCAAGTTTGAAGTTGAAAATCTTTTTCAAAAATACAAACTTTGGGGCTGAGCTGTCTTAGTAGGTGGGGTTGGGGTTGCTCATTGCCAAACCTGACAGCTTGCATTCCACCCTTGTCTCCCACCTAGGGACCAACTCCTAGGTTCACCTAGGGACCTTTGTAGGCTTGCTTTAGCTCATGTGAGCCCCCATCCCATACATAAATGGGTATCACTAATAATTTTTAATTATAAGTTCTTTTTGTTATCCAGCACTCCCCAAGCATGGCAGAGTGGGGCTTGAATTCCCCCTGTGTCTTTATTTATTTATTTATTTTTGGACCAGTGTTGCATGGCCAAATGCTATGACTGAGTTGTTCCCCACCCCATCATTATGTTAAAACTCCAATGAGTTTTTGCGGACCTTTGACTCTATATCTGCCTTCTGTCTTTGAGTCCTTCTCCAACCCTGTGAGGTCTTCAGAACATAAGAATATGACCATGGATACCAAACAGATGGACAATGCTAACGGAGATCAGGTTCACCTTGTGCCACCGTCCCCTCTCCTCTCATGTGAGGAAACCACAGCCAGTAAGGGCCTGAACTCCATCCAGTAGTGACAGAGTTCCCAGATCTTGAACTCTGGACATTGACTCAGCCTGAGACTATCTCCACAGCGACTGGGAAAAGTAGCATGTGGTCCCTCTCGTCAGCAAATTATTGGCCTCTTTTCCCTGAGGTCTGACACTATTTTCATCCCTTGCAACAGCTTTATCTTCATCGTAACCTTGGACCACGGTTTATTTATCTGCTTCTCTATCATGAATGCTACACTAATATAAACTGTAGCCTGATCCAAGTACCTCATAAGGGCATGTGTCTTTGGATGACCACTTTCAAAAGGAATTCCCAGACAAAGAGAAGTCTCAAATCAAACGAGATACAAGCAGACACTTTCATGTTCACTATCAAAACACTCCATAGCCAGGTCGCCACTTTGTTCTTCGTCCAAAAGTGGGGAGGCAGAAACCCATTCTATGCTGGGCTTGTTAATACACAGATGGACAAATATAACATTGATGTGTTCTTTTGAATATTTTTAAATCAATAGTGAGACTGAACATCTCTTTATATGTTTATTATCTATTTGAATGTCTTCCTTGGTGAAAATAGATTTACCTATTTTATGCTGGAGAAAAAAAAAAAAAGCTTACTTATTGACCAGAGACTGCCCAATCAGAATGTTGTGAAGGTTTGAGCTGCACATTGTCTTATTGCTCTGTGCCATTGCTTTCTCTTCTTTTCTGCAGATGGAGGTGTTGCCACAGGGAAACACATTATCTGTATGCAGTCCACTTGGACAGCTCTTGGAGAGTTCCTCTTCAGATGTCAGGCAAAGGAGGGGCTTCTACCTCAGTAAGATGCTAAGCACATGGCTCTCTCTATTAGACAGGGGATGTGACAATAGGAGGGCTCTCAAGTCACCAGTGTGGCTAAAGTTCACAGCTTCTTGTAAAGCATTTGCAAGGCTTCGTGATCCATACCAACCTATGTGTGTGCGCACACGCATGCACTCTTAGCAAGATTTGAGGCCTTGGCCGCCCTGCCCTGCTCTGCTGCTCTGCTGCCTTCCCATTTTTTATCGCTGTTGTTCTAAGCACTTACCTCTTCCCCTCTCTACTTCTCTCCCTCTCCCCTTCTCTCACTTCCTCTTTCTCCGTTTCTCCCTTCCCCTCTCTCCCCTTCCCCTCTTCTGTCCTCCAGGCCTTCACACACACTTCACCTCCACCTATTACATCCACTCTTTTTCCTTTTCCAAGGAAGCAACTTTCCTGGCTCAAGTGACTCTGGGAACCCTTCTCTAACCCCCTTATCTGAGACAGCATCCTTTTTAGGACTAGCCCATCACAGCACACGCTCAAACCATGTACTATTTACTCTGTGTTTCTCTACCAGCCCTCATGTTCCTCAAAGGCATGACTGGAATTTGCAATCATTACATTTTAAACCTCCAGCACAGTGCTGGGCACAACAGGGCTGATTAATAGACACTTGGTGAATGTGTGAATGCGTGAAGGGATGTCTGATAACCCAGTGACAGTGTTCTCCAAACTGTGACTGAATATGTTAGCTGGTTACTTGTAAGGAGGAAAAGCATGTACCATGGGAGAGCATGGAGATCACAGGACAGAATGCTGGATGATTTGAAGGGTCTGAGCTTGGGCCAGGTGTCAGGGCACAGTTTAAGGAAGTGGGACAATCTTTGGATTGGATGCTTTGAGAAAGAAGGCGTAGTCCTAGGCCCTGCAATCTCTGTAATTCTTGTCCATAAGGGTAAAAGACTAGGCTGAGGCTCAAGCTGCACCTGGTAATGAATTATGTCTTTTTGCTTACCCAAAACAGGGGGCGCATGACAACATTACAGGGCATTTATGATTCTATCTTGATCCATGATGATAAAAAATAGCTTTGAGAGGATCTTGATGTTCTTAGAAATGGTTTCACATTCAACAGGAGAACACAAGGCTCAGCTTGAAGGGACAGCAGCCCCCCAAATTTCTTAACTGATGCACATCAGCTCAGGCATCAGTCAGCACCTTTACTTTTCACCTTTCTTTCCTCACTAATTCCTTTTATATAGGCAGTGTGTGGGAACAAGGAGATACAGACACAAAGAAAATCAGCATGCTGTGTGCCTGAGCGCATGCCAGGTACAAATGGGCACGAAGATTCTGGTTTTGTTTTATTCACTGTGTGGGGTTCAAATTTCTCAGCCTTAAAAGTGACGACCTTAGAACGATGTTCCTAGGAGAGCGCTTTGTTTGCATGCTAGAGCACAGGTCTTCACTCTCTGTTAAAATCAGTGGCTTCTAGCACCTGTGGGCATGAGTAAGCATGTGCCTGCCCATGAGCACGTATGCCATGAGGTGTGAATTTTTCTGGCACTTTTAAATTCCACTGTAAACATAGCTCCCTCATGCTATCCACTCTAAGTGTCATCTCGAAGTTTGGGAGTTTGGAAGCATGAGATTGGAGGCAGGAAGCCTAGAGGGGCCTTTTGATCAGTGTTCTCCAAAAGACTGGGTTAAGAAAGGCACATGGGGTGGGGAGTGGGGAATCACCACACTCTTCCTGTAACTTGTATGTTTTCTAGATTTTGGACAATTGCACCTTAGTTCTTAAAATATACTTTAAAAGCATAAAATCAAGGAGGTGAGAGAGCAATGCTATATTGATTTGCAGGAAAATAATTATTTAAGGGGATTTCTCTTAGAAAGGCAGTTCTGTGCTTTTCATGTATAGTCTATAACTTGATTCTCCTAGAAATGCTGAAACAGGCCCTTTGGTCATCTCCACTTAGTAGGCGCTCACTGGCCCAGCATCCTCAGCCTCTGCAAGGCCCAGGGATGTTTGGATTCTAACTCAGACTAGATCCCAACCCCATATTCCTATTCCTTAGCTTGTTTTATGGTCATTTCTTCCAAGTGCTGGCAGGTTGTAATGGTGACTGTTAACCTTCTGTCTTTGCACTAAAACTGGGTCTACCCCCATTAAACCGTAAAGTCACTCAAGCATGCAAGGGCTTGGGGTCAGAGCCATGTTCAGCTCCTTTCTTGAAATCTAGTCTCAGGTAAATACAATCATTCCTGGACAGAAAAAAAAAAGCAAAAACAAACCCCCAAAAACATCTAACCATTGCAGGCAAGAGATAGGAATGATAGGGGTTGAATTTGGTAAAAGTTAATCTACAGAACTGTCTCTCATCCACTGTGGAGCAGCCTGCAAGGCTGAGGACTGGAGATACTGTGGTCTCAGGAGCTGCTCGTGGGGATAAAGAGATAAGCAGGATTAATAACTAGTCTCAAATTATGTCCATTCATTTGTATACCCTGTCTTTAATTCATTCTGGACTAAGCAAGCACATTCCCTTCAATCAGAGACTGTGATGATTTCCCTGAGAAGCATCAACAGGAGGTTCTTGCCCTTAGAGTTCACAGCCTATAAACTCGAGGCAAATGGAGAAAAAAATGCTATGCACTGGTCATTGCCTAATGTTATGTGGTAGACAAGATTTCCCAGAGCATATACACATCTTGTGTCACCTAACAGTGGGAATGGGCTAGGAGATATACATTCTCAGATGGCTCCCACCAGGAGAATGTCCACACAAAGCACAATGGCTACAACATCACCAAGCAAAGAATCTCAAGGGAGCACTTCGATTGTCATCTATGAATCTGCCCTTGGCTGATCCACAATGTGACATATGACCATAGCTTCTTAGATGAGAAATGAAGGCCCAGACAGCAAGGGAGGAGCTTGGGGAGAAAGAAAGGAGAGCCTGGTGTGGTCCATGGCAACAGAAGGAGCTTGACTCCACAGTGGGGTTTCTTTTCTTCCCTGAGGGGGAAGTTTGGGGCAGAGCCATGTTTATGCCGCTAAACTAGAGCAAGCTCAAGCTGGGTCCTAATTGCTGATTTCTAAGTTTGTGTGAGTAATATTATGCTAAATATATCCATTATTTTAAAAAATTAAATTAAAAACAGAAGAATAAACTTCTACAAACATAAATAATATTTTTCAAACCTGGTCACCCCTCAGCACTTTCACTGTAATTTTTCAATTAGTGGTGTCCTGGATGCTGTGTGCATCTGTCCTATCGGCATGGGAGAGATCATATTTAACGTGCTACTGTGAATGTCTTCCCAGTTCTGTCTTCAGAGACAGCATGTGGGAAGCTTGAGACCAGTCTCCTTTTTCCTCTGCAGAGAACCCGTGAGACATCTTCCCCCACCCATTAACACAATTGAGTTCAATGTACACACCTAAACACATAGCAATCACAAATGGGATTTCAACTCTCAGTGGTTTTCCTACTATGAGCAAACCAGTGGTTACTCAGATAAAACACAATACTTACCAGTGTCCCAGGAGCCCACTCACAGCCTTTTCCAGATCCACAGCTCTCACACAAACAAGCAGTCAAACTCAGAGATCCACCTGCCTCTGCCTCCCAAGTGTTGGGATTAAAGGCATGCGCCACCACTGCTCGGCCTTGTTGGGATCTTTCACCTATATTTTGGTATTAACATCTGGACACGTATTCCCCAACTATCCCATTTTAAATGTTTCAGGTTTACACTCAAAATATAGCATTCTTGGGTAAACATTTAAAATCATCTTTTCAAGTAGATGCCTGCTTACATTAATTTCTCCAGCACTGGCAGAGGTTTGACTGTGGTTACATCTGGCAGAGATTTGACTATGGTTGCATCTGAATTCTGGGATAAGGATGTAACTGGACCTTTGACGTCCCTACAGAGAAGCAAGGACCTAAAGGAATGGGAACCAAAATGTTCTCTGCTAGTTACATTTCTCACCACTGTGACCAAATATCTGACAGAAGCAACCTAAGGGATGGAGGATCTACTTCGGTTTCAGCATGTCAGTCAATGATAGCTGGGGTAAAGACATAGCAAAAAGAGCATCTCACATCATGGCAGGCAAACGGTGGAGGAAAGGTTTAGATAAGGAGCCAGGGCATGATATATTCTCAGAGACATACCCTTAGTCCCCAACTTTCTCCAAAGGCCCCACTTCCTACTCTATCATCTCCCAATAATCCCATCAGATTAGGAATCCATCAAAGGATCCACAAATTCAGGAGGTCAAAGCCCTCAGGATCCGATTGTCTCTAGGTCAGCCCTGGTAGGCATGCACAGAGGCGTGTGCTATTAATCTCATTGGCATTTCTTAATCCAAGTTGATCATCAAAACTGGCCATCATAAGGCCTGAGGAGTGCAAAGAAATGGTCCTCTGGGGCCCTTGAGAGGGTCACTTTGCAACAGGAAAGGAGAGGATGGAGGCAGGGATGCTGCTGTTGATCAGGAAGATGTAGAAATGAGCTGGAATGGAAGCTTTCTTAGGCCATTGCTCTACATGCGACTGTTTCGGGGTACACTGGGAAGACACTGTCTATAGAGTTAGCAGGAGAACAGGAGACGGTGGCTCTGCTCCTGGTGAGTAGGCATTCTCCCTGACTTCTGCCCCAGAGTGCTGCCCTGGTATTTAGGTGAAGAATGTGGACATTGGATCTGCCCCCACCTTTGAGGTTTGCCTTTTCTCTTTAGTGCTGTGTGAACTTGGAAAGTTGACTTCACTTCTGTGAGACCTAGTTTACCTCTGGACCAAATGAAAACAATGATTGTCAATGATCGGCTCAGGGGTGGCTGTGGTTGTTATCTAGTCTCTGGGAAACACTCATTTCACAGGAAGTGATGGTTGGTGTTGGTACATCTGCTGTGGCATCTGCCTGGACTAGAAAGATAAGTACTTGAATCACCTTCCTGACAGATGCCACTCCAAGGTTCTCTCCTTCTGGGAAGAAAGAGAAGGTGGGAGGCTGGAATAAAATATGTGTAGGGCAAGAGTCTGAGCTAAGCCCACATGAGGATATGGCTCAGACCTCCAGTGGCATCTTGGCTGACATGGCCCTCCTGATCCAGATGCTGTGTTGCTGTGTTTCCTTGATAGAGAACCTTCCTTCCCGATTGTCCTCACCAGGCCCCACAATGCCTGTTTCCAAGGATGCATGCGAGCCCTAGGTCTAGATTATATAGAACACTGTTTAAGATGCTGATGGACTTTCTAAACTTTTTGTGCCACTGTGTCTTCATGGACGAATGGAGACAATCACAGCAGCAGCTGTTTGCAGATACTATGGCTGCATGTGCTAGACACACGCCAGCATGGTCCCAGCGCCTTTTGCACAGCTCCGACTCACATGCATGCTGCTGATTCTTCTGTTAACCGCTTTCTCTCTCCTTATGCCTCACCACAGCCTCTCCAGTCCCGCATCCAGATCTATCTCTTCTGCCAAGGATGCCAATGCCAGCTTCACCCAGCTTGAAGACGGCACCAAATTCCCATGCGCTTGGCTTTGACTTTATAGCAAGCAAGATTTGGGGGAGGCATGTTTTATATGAGCTGATGGGCTCACATTGATTCCTTTTTATTATAATATAGTCCTGATGTGTCTGACCTAAGAAAACCCATTGCTCTCCCATCATTGGAAATGGGCCTGGATCAGGTACAAGTGTAGAGACCAACCAATCATTGCCTAGGTTGGGGCCATGCATAAACATAGCAAGACCCTTGGGCCCTTTCACTGGAGTGTGTTTCTAGCAATGGGGGGTTGGGCTGATGGTCTAATTGCTAAATATGAAGCTATGCTTTATGACCTGGGGTGGGGGTTGGGGGCGGAAATCAACCTTATATTCCACCACACACCAGAAAGTGACTTGGATAGCTTAATATTTTGTGTGTAGCATTTAGTGACTTTTGCCCCCTGCAAATTTGCCCTTTAAAATAAGTGAGATTATTGTATACATATATAACATGCTGCATGATCTGTGGTATGTAGTCTGCTCTGAGGCATTGTTTCCTCAAACCTCCATGTTGGAAATGCAGCTCCTTTAATTTAGAGTTTGTAGAGAGACTTCAGGTAAGTGGTAAGGGTGAATTTATAAGTCGCCGGTGTGTCTCACCCCTCCGTGCAACCTTCCTTGTCTCTCCAATACCTAGAAAGCACCTCCCCTTTTAGATGGCAAGCTATGTTTTTAGTGCAGAGACAAAGCATAGGAGGCTAATGAGTTAAGTACATTCATACACAGCCTTCCTTCCTGCATCCTTGTTGACTTCCCTCTTTCCAGCTTGCAGCATCTGCCATGGCTGAACAATAAGATCTTCCTGGCTTCTCTCCTTCCAATGCACACAGCAGTGTGCTTCCAACAAAACCCCTTTTCCTGTGACATCCCAGCTGCTGCTCAGAGCTCCCCTAACACACATTTAAGGCAAGAGGTGGCAGGGACCTCATATGGTAGGAACCCTCAGACTTCCTCTCCATTGCTGAACCCCATAAAATTCTGATAGAGAATCGAGTTGTGGCCTTTGGTTTTAAATTGCTGGCTCTCTTCTGGGGTGGCTTGACTCTTTTGGGCCCCCTTCCCATTACTGGTCTTGCGCAGTCCTCTTACTCATTGTACTTCAGTCTGGGAAAGAAGTTGGGGATGAAGAGCAGGCAGTGAGATAAGCAATGTCTCAAGGTGTGGCTCTGAGATCTGGGAAAATTTGTTGAGAGTAACATGTGGTGTGACAAAAATCCCCATCTGGGTTTCAGACATCTATATTTTAATTCTGTCTCTGATTGCCATGGGCATGGAGTCCCTGTCTTCCCTGCAGCAGGCAACAAGGGGCAGCTGATTCTGATATTCCTGGTCTGACACACACCCCAATCCCCACCAGCTATTACTACACATGAGATTCGCTGTAGAAGGATGGGCTTGTGATTTTCATGACTGTACTCTTGTGCACCAAGTATTAGGCTCTCTGTTAACAGCTGTGAACTAAGAGGCTTCTATTAATGCTTTCACCCAGCCATGTGAGTCCTGGATATGTTGCCCACACAGAAGCAGAATCTCTCAAGGACTCGGTGCTCTCACCCATAATGTGGAAATCAAGGGACAGTTATATAAATAAAGCAGAAAGCTGGTCAAATCCAAATGACAGAGCCTGGCATCCAGGAAACCCAGGGTGGATGTGCTTCTCATTATAGTATGACTGTGGGTCACCACCTCCCTTCTGTCACTTCCGAGAAAGAGTTCACTGAGCTGCCTCCGGCTTGACCACTCTCCCTTCTCCACCAGAAAAGAAACCCCCAAGTAGAAGACCTCCCACTTCAATGCACACATATGTCAGCTTGCAAAGTGTAAAAAGATCTGCTGCTAATAGCATCGGCCATGACTGAGGCTATACAATAGTGTAATGAGTGCAAAAGTAAGAGAACCCACTCCTGCTTCAGGCATGCCACAACACCACTCTGACCATGTTTTCTCATTGTCTAACTGGACTAGTGGCAGCCCTTCACAGGGGAATTGCATGTTCATAACACAATCATGGGGTTTGCATGAGCTGTGAAGCTGGGATATGCCGTGCCTGTGTGGCATGCGACACAGGTCGGTTCCTTCCGTGTACACACCTACCCTATATTTCATAGTCTTGTCTTTACACTGGGGGTCTTTGTCTATCTCCCCAGCAATGTAGGCATGGGACAGTTTTGATACCATTTTTATCTGCTTCCTGTCCCAAGTACCTTCAGGCAACCAGGAGAGAGGACAACTCATAAAAAGGGGTCACACACTCTAAAGAGCTTTCTTTCTTTCTTTTCTTTTCTTTTTTTAATTAATAAGTAAATCAGGAAACCAAACAACACTTCTCAGGATGTGCTCTCATAAGACATCACAGCCATATAAAGTAACTCACAAAAAGAGGAGAGGCTGTGCTCACAGCTGCTCTGCCCTCCAAAGGCAAGCAGAGGACCCCTCCCTCCCCGGCCATTGTTCTCTCAGACAAGTATCCACCTCCCCAAGGCTATAAAAAAAGGACATGCTTATTTTGCTCATTTGGCCTTGTTTCTCTTGGAAGGTTGAGCCACATCTTATTCACTGGTCCATGACACATACATACAGGAAGCTGGTGTTTATGAGATTTTTGTGGGTGGGCAGTACTAGGGTTGGGGTTCAGGGGTAGACACCACTTGTCTCACTGACCTCTGACTCTGCTCAAATTCTGTAGAAGGCTAGTGAAGTAATACCCTGTATTGCACCTACTAGAGGTACTGTCCTACAGGGGTACTTGGACTGGGTATCCTGCTGTTAGCTTACCCCCCTGAGTGGCAGGTAAAGGAATGCCTGTAGGTAAGCTGGGGCAAGAAGAAAAAGGACAGGTGGGGATATGTCATGGCCAATTTGGTGTTGAATTCTGAGGGCATCATTAGAAGCGGGAAGTGTGCATGTATTTGCCATAACCAACTTTTTATGCTAATGTTCTCATCCAGTTCATCCATTCCTGATTCCTTTTATCCAGTCTTCGAGGGTTAGACAGCCTCTGCTTTAATGTCATTCTCTGTCATTTTCATGACGCTGGGAAAGCTGACAACTTTCTTGGGCCTTTGTGTTATGATCTGTCAATTGGAGAGGTTCAGGTGAACCTCAAAGGATGATGGCACATAGTATGACTGTCTCATTAAAAAGCCCAAGACAGGAACCAGGACATAGTAAGTGCTCAACAAATGGCCACATCATTAATGGCAAGCAGATCTTGGTATGACCACTGTAGTTATCAAATCTGTGCAGATTCTCATGTGATAGATAGCCAGAAGGCTTGAACGGTGTTTAAAAAGAACACAGATTCTTCCAATCTCCCTGCGGTGCTATCTGGGAAGTTCAAATGTCTCAAACCTTGGGGTAGTAGAGGGTCTAGTCTGAAGGACCACCATCGCTTTCCTCCCAGACAGCTCTGTGGACCAGAAGCTGTTCTATCTCTAGACTTCAGTGCCTTCCCTGGGGAAGAGGATGCTGTTAGTGTTAATGCTGTTGTAGAAATGTGGGTTGAACTGGTTGAAGACAGAGCCTCCATAACCCAGAGCATTAGTGGGTACCGGGTTGGCCCATTCACCCCCATTCCCATGGCTACTGAGGTTGGTAAGGGGGGTGTAGGAGTTGAAATTCAGTGAGTTCTGCCCCATCTTGTCGATAGGCTCTGGGCTCAGTCCTGGTGTGGCCACTGAGCGGGTAATGGGGTTTGTCCCACTCACGTAGGCTGTCATGGTGGAGAGGAAGTTGTTGAGGCACGGAGTGCCCGAGGGGGCAGGGGAGGAGCGCTTCTCTGGAGAGCTGGTGGTGGTGTCTGGCGAGGCAGTGTCTAAGACCTCCTGAGGCTCCGTGGACTTGGGGCTGCTGGCCAGGAGGCTGGTCTCGGTTTTCTCTGAAGCCAACGTGCTGGTGCTGGAAGATGGATCTGATTTTCTCTTCCTCTTTCTGCGGAAGTTTCCGTTGTCAAACATCTTCTCACAGTTGGGGTCCAGAGTCCAGTAATTCCCTTTGCCTGGGACAGAAGTGAGAGAAGTTAGGAATACAGAGATGGACACAGACCTCCTTCTATCCACCTGTCAGTCTGTAAACGAAAACCAAGGGCAGCAATGCAAAGGAAAGAACAAAGCCTGGGACAGAAGTGGAGACATCCTATAATCACCAGTCCCTCCCCCACCTCTTCCTAAGTACCCCATACACACACACACACACACACACACACACACACACACACACACACACGACTCTGGGGAGTTCACGGAAATGAAATATAAGGCCTGAAAGAGTTTAGAGGATCGTTCCCTTTAACGATAGAGTGCTGGGGTTCAGGGATCCAGGGTGCTATGGGGTATCATCAGAGCTTCTATTTCTAAGTTTTAGGAAACCCAGAAAACAGTTCTGGGTTTCCAAGTCTTGAAGATAGGCTTGAGCTCTGGCTTTTCTCCTCAGTGACTAAAGACTTCGGATCAATCTCAGCTTCCTGATCTGAAAAATATCCTTGTTTCCCCGGGCTCACTGAGGAAATATAGGGAAGACACTATTTGTGTCCAAGAGCTGTATGACTGAGGTGCCACCAGAACGGAAGCCCCAACTCTTCCCTGCTACTCTGAGCTGGGCAGTGGTTGAAGATTTGCACTGGGCAGTCTCCTTTCTGAGGGGCAAACAGATCTGACCAGAGCTGACGTCAAAGTGAGCAGTGGAAGGGTTCCAACCCTGTCTTCCCATGTGAGAACAAAACTAGTCTTCGGTTCTGGAAACTGGATGCAGAAATGCTTCATATTCCTCTCTGCAAGTATCGGTGGCTCACCTTTGAAAAGGAGGGTTCCAGTCTTAGGATAAGAGCTACATTTAAGCTGAACACTATCACTGCCATTCTGGTCTATGCCACTTTGGAGAGGCAGCTTTACCCCTGAATGCTATTTTTCTCATCTGTGCAATGGGTTCACTAAAAGACACCCTATAGAGGGCTGCCAGCATTAAAAGAGGTTCCAAATAGAGGGAAAGGCCAGAGCCACGCCACAGGGCCAGCAATGGTGCCCAGCCAAGGCCAGGTCCTCTCCTCTACAGGTGTGGCTACTACACACTCTGGTTTGGCTTGGACTAGTCCTACCCAGGACTTTTCATGTGCTGGGTGGGCACAGAATGAGGTAGATGTGAATCATGACTTCAGGATACTGAGCTTTTATTCACATCAGAGACTGGAGAAATTATTTCATTATATAATAGACATTCTTTCCCTCCCTGTTATTTTTTTGATGAGGAAACTGAGGCAGAGTAACTGTAAACTCCTGGAGACAAAAAAGCCTGAATCTGTTCCCGGGCCTCACATTCTCTTCTACTGTGGGTTCCTTTCAGCACTGTCTCCAAGCAGCTCCGATCAGAACTTTCTAAAACCGAGTTTGGAGCAGAAATGAAATGAGCCCTCAGGGATAGCTGCAGCCTTTCAAGGGGTAATCTCCTATGCCATATGCACTGTTGTCTATCTTACCTGGGTCATCCTCATCTCGGGGCACCTTCTTGAAGCAGTCGTTGAGTGACAGGTTGTGGCGGATGGAGTTCTGCCAGCCAGCCTTGCTCTTGTTGTAAAAGGGGAAGTTGTCTGCCACGTACTGGTAGATCTGGCTCAGAGTGAGGCGCTGGTCGGGTGCACCATGGATTGCCATGGCAATGAGGGCTGAGTAGGAATATGGTGGGCGCACCAGCTTCATGAGCTCCTCCTGAGAGGGGATGGGCAGCCAGCCCAGGTCGCTGGGCAGTAGCTGCCTCTGCATGCCATAGGCTTGGGGTAGGAAGGGGCTGGAGTTAGTGCCAGGCAGGTAGGGTGGTGGGGTCATGGCTGGCCCATTGAGCCAGAGGTAGGGGTTGGGGGTGGCCCCGTACTCGCCACCACCTTCGAAGGAGGTGGGGCGCTGAGGACTGGGCATTCCCTGAGGGTGGAAGAAGTTCTCATAGTAAAGATTCATCTCGGGGGGCTCCTGGCCGATGCTGGGGAACTGGGGGCTGCATCGAGGTGGTGAGGGCGCCGGGAGGTCGAAGGAGCTCATGTTGGAGCTGGCTTCGGGTAGCCACCGGCGGCACCTGTGCTCTCTAGAGCTGCCCCTGACAGGTGTTCAGCAGGCCCTGGCCTCCTGTGACTTATACCCCGAGGGCTTGGCTGGGTGGCCCCACCCAGGGGCGGCCACCTGCCAGCAGGTCCAGGCCAGGGCCCGCCTCCCTCTTTTCTTAGCTGTCTGTGGCCTTGGTTCCCACTAATGACATACTAAAGGAGACTTATTGGGACCAGTACCCCAAGTGACAAGAGCTCCCTTCATTCTTCCCCTGCTTCCTTTCCCATCATCCCAGAGTACTTTTTCTCTTTCCCTTGCATTTTCCTTCCCTCCTCACGTTCCCTTTCTTTCGCTCTCCTTTCCATCCTCTCCTCAGCTTATTCTGTGTTACTTTCTTTGTTTCGTACACTTTCTTTCCTTTCTCTTTGCCTGGTTCATTCTGCCTCTCACTCTTGTTTCTTGCTCGTGACCCCTCGTTTCTCTTTCCAACCCCGCCCCTCCTTCTCTGAAGAACCCCCACCTACCCCACCCCACCTACCTCACCCACCCTGTATATCAGCAAGGGTAGATGCATTTTTCTAGAGTTGCCAGGACAACCTATAGCTCCTGTAGAGTCAGAAAGCAGCTTGGCCTCTGGAGAGAACTCAGGTGGTCCCCTCTTGCTCCTCTCTCTCTCTCTCTCTCTCTCTCTCTCTCTCTCTCTCTCTCTCTCATGCACTACATACACACATATACCACACACACAGACACACACATACACCACATAAACACATACACACACAGTTACATATACCACACACAGACATACACATACACCACATAAACATACACACACTTACATATACCACACACAGACACACACAAAGACACACACACAGAGACACACACACTTATATATACTACACACAGACACACACAAAGACACACACACACACACACTTATATATACCCCACACAGACACACACAAAGACACACACAAAGACACACACTTATATATACCACACACAGAGACACACACACACACACAAAGACACACACTTATATGTACCACACACAGACACACACACACACAAAGACACACACTTATATGTACCACACACAGACACACACACACTTATATATACCACATACAGAGACACACACACACACACACACACACTTATATATACCACACACAGACACACACAAAGACACACACACACACACACACACTTATATATACCACACACAGACACACACAAAGATACACACACAGACACACACACACTTATATATACCACACACACACACACACACACACACACACACTGTAGACAGGAAGAAGACAGTGTGAAGGCTGCTGTGGACATGGCCTGGAGACCCACCAATATGAGCAGCAAGGCTCTTTAAAAGAACATCAAAAGAGAGGATGGGAATTGGATTTTAGGTAGAAATGAGAAAGAGCATCCATGATTCAAATCTCTTTCTAGCTTCAAAGCACAGCAGTCTTCCCAGATCTTCCGCTGATCCAATGTCTGTGGAAGTTGTTGTGCAGAGACCCCTGGTACTGAGGAAGCTGGGCAATGCACGCGCCCCCTGGCTGCTCATGTCCTTCTCCTGTCCTTCAGCTTCAGAGACAGGGCTTACACCCTTTACTGCTTAGCTAGGGTCAGTTTTCTCTTGGGGCTCCACTATAGATACAAACTTGGTGGTCTCTCTCTCCCTCTCTCTCTCTCTCTCTCTCTCTTTCTCTCTCTCTCTCCTTTACACATACACTAGGCTCTGAGCATGCAGCAGTGCCTGGAGTTCTCCCTCCAGGATGCTCTTTCCTGATGAGGTAATGGCTGAACCACCTCTGCTGGAGCAGGTGGAAGAGAATGGATCTGAGCTGTCTATAATAACTCCCTCTGCCTTCCAGTCTCTACTTATCCTGAGTCCACACCTCCTCGCTTCCCCCAGACCCCATGTTTCTTTGAGGCTGAAGACGATGATGCCACAAAGAGAGGTTGTCTGCTTAGGACTTCTCATTCTGCTCTCCCTTCTGGACAGTTGTGCCAGGTCACACGATGAACACAGGTGCCACAGAACTGCTTCCATTTGCAGTGTTTGGGTGCCTGTGTGAGGAGGTCCAGGTAATTGTGTGAGAGGGGTTTCCAAGCAGCTACCTGTCCCCATCATGGACATGGCAAGGACCCCACAGTGTCTAAAAGTTCCCTGAGGTTCAAAGAAAGTAAGCTTGGAGTGATTCGTTCAGAATGTTGAATCAACAGACAGCACGTTTTTGCTTAGTCTCTCAACTAGAACTCATCCTCGATGAGGGTGGAGCCTGAATTGTTTAAATACACACCCCATGAGAGCCCAACAATATGGATACAAAGCTGTGCGATTAACCTTGCAAATCTGCTTCTCGGGCTTCACCTTCCAGAACAAGACAGAGCAAAGAGGTGGTGTTGTATCTCCTCTTTGGTGTTGCCTATCATCATAATAAACCACAGCTAACACAACTGGCCAGCAATGAGGGCTTGGCTAGTTAAACAAAGCCTTCTCCAAATGATGTAGGTTTATGTAGTTATGAAAAATAGATGCCAGAACAATTGAATATTAGTGGCCTGGGAAGATGGCTGTGTTTTAAAGAAAGTTGGAGAAATAGGCTTCAAAACCATGTTTTGAAAAATAAAACCATACTTATAGTCCTATATACACGCACAAATACAAGATAGATTAATTTTTTTAGATGGAAGATTTTTCTTGGTTTGTGTACTTTCTAGTTTAAGTGGTTAGATAAAATCAATCATGTTGCTGCTTTGCATTAGGGAGGTGAAACATAAAAGGTCAGGGCTGGAGGCATGGCTGGTCTTCAGATAACCCAAGTTCAGTTCCCAGCATTTACATTATTAGTCAACTCATGACTGCCTGTAATTCCATGGAATCCTGGAATCCATTGCCTCTTCAGGTCTACACACACACACACACACACACACACACACACACACACACACACACCATAAAGAAGCAAACACAGGTTCTGAACTCTGGAGGACCCACTAGCCAATTATAGCTTCTCTCGGGGTGGTCCTTAACAAGTGACTTAGGTTTTCTCATGTTCAATTTTCTCAGGTGAAATGGGGGAAAGGCCATGACTTAACCCACAACGTGGTTATGAGGTAAATCATTTCACGTGGCGCAGACAGGCCATGACAGACATTATGCTATAGTAGCTATGGACTTATAAACAATTGGGCCCTCCCGGAGCTTACACCTTGCATGCTAATTGATGACTTTTGGCGGCCAAGGGCCAGGGGAAGAGGGACAAGAATTAAAATGAAAGAAATAAGGGGACATAAGGGGACATGTTCATTGTCACAGTTCACATAGATGTTGTTATATGAACAGACTCCCTTTAGGGGTCTCCCGGCTGGGAGAGAGTTATGGAGGCAGGCTCATCTGAGTCTCCTTAGTCACACATGGTTCTGTTTGTTCCCCAGGACATCCAAGAAAGCCTGTCTGGTATGAAGAGGTCTTATCAGGTACCCAGAGGGCTGAGGGTGAGACCTGTTACACCTCGGTCTCTGTGCTTCATCACAAGGTGAGCCCTTAGACAAGGGGAGTCCATTTCAGATTTTCATGAACCCTGGCTCAGACACTGGATATGGACAGCAGGAGCTGCCTGGCCAGACCTGGGACTTCTGAGGAAAGACTCAAATGACTCGTTTGTTGATGAAGTTTAGACTCTTTGAAAATCCCCAGAAGTGAAATTCAAATCTGAGGATACATGTGCTGGTTAATCATAGGAATAAACAAGCAGACAAATACATGAATAGAAGATTGAGGAGTAGGTCTGAGCCATCCCGGGGAAGGCTCTGACAGCAATTAATTTAATACAGTACAGAGAGACACCTTCTTGACTGACAATGCTCACATGTTCTAAGCCCCACGTGGTAGACCAGGGACAAGACAATAGGGCATTACAAACATGGGCTTTGGGATTGGACCTGGCTTCACCATTTGGTAGTTGTGTTTGGTAGTTGTGTGGTAGTTGGCCAAGTTTCCTAATCTTACAAGATCTCACTTTGTTTATCTATAAAGTGGAGACACAAATAGTATCCGTATCTAGGCTAGTGAAGGAGAAGATATGAGATATACATGAAAGTTCAGAGCCTGGAAGCTGTCAAAAGGGCAGGTATTGAGAATGCTTAGTCCCGGAGGCCAGGCAATGACACGGGAGGAGGCTCTGGGCAGAAGGCCCAGCATTATGTTTTCCTCTATTTGGTTTGGCCATTTGGGTGCAATGCCCCAGGAGGGAAGGAGGAAGGGTCTGTCACTGTTTCTGGGGTGTGTTCCCAGCATTCAACTGCTGTCCTTACTGGCTCAGAAGCCTGGGATATCTCATGCTCTGTAGACAGGATGACCTCACAGATACGTACCCAAGCTAGCTGACCAGGGATAGGCATGCACTTTTAGAAGTAGTCAATCATGAACTTTTAGAGGTCTGATATCAGTTCACCTACCAAAAGGATGGACCTCACTAATAGGGATTTTCACCAACAATGGTTCACTTAATTCTCTGGTCCGACTTGTGAAGTGAGGATTTGGTTCTCTTGCTTAAACCAGGGCACAAAGGCACAGGACAGGTGAATCACCCTTAAAGGCAGAGAAAACCAAACATGTGAGAACTGTGACCTGTGCGCTGGGGGTCAATGTTCACCAAGCTGAGGTCACATGCAGCACACACAGGGAGCAGAGAGGCCAGGCTTTGTCACTAGACTTTGAGTTTCCCTCTTACTCCTAAGATACTACAATGCCTTAGATTGGAGACTAATGGTTCTGGGCCTCATTTTCTTCATGGGTAAAGTGGAGAAGTCCAACTGCTTTTCAGTGCTGCTTCAGGACTACATGGTAGGCATGCAGACACAGTAAAATCAAGTTCTTATTTGGGATGCAGGAACTTTAGGTAATGAGAAATGCTAATGTCCCACTAGCTGTGGTTACAGTAGCAGAGGCTCACACCTTCCCTGTCCTCTGTACTGGCCTTTGATGGGGCCTCTGAGGGCTTGTGCTCCTCTCTACACATGAAACACAAATAGCATCCCAGGTTTGAGGAGGTTCTTGGTGTAGAAATGGGCTGTGATGGCAGAATTCTAAAAGGGTCTAGGTTAAAGTCATTGCATTATAGTTTTCCCATCTGCAGCAAGATGGAATACAGTCTCAGTGCTTGCCTCCTCTCTACAAATGGCTTCCTAGAGAGACAACCACTCTTTCTAGTTCTTGCCTGGTTTGCTTACCCTGTCTAGTTAGCAACACTCCCAAAAGCTATGTCTTGAGATATTTGGGGACTTGGTGCAAGGATGATGTCTCTGCCCCATGGAGAAGTTGGTAGAGGTCTAGCTGGGTGTTCACCAAGCTGAGGGTTATCTTGATGTTCTCTGTGCTTTTGGTGACTAATGAGCTTAGGTAGAAGAAACATGGGTCAATACCTCCCTCTGGCGGTCTTTTATTTAAAAGCAGGAAAGATTCTTGAACGGAAATTTTAGGCCAGACCAATGGTTTAAGTAAGGGCAGGAGTCTCAAAGGAAAGTGTGGTTGTCACAGGACAAGACAAAGAACATCTTATTAATGAATCACATCCCTTAAGAAAAATCCCTTATCTCTCTGCCCTGGCATAATAAATGATTGGTTGGAATGAAGTGGAGTCTATAGGAGACAGCCGGCCATGTTTGGGTTGCATGGATCTGAATTATATTCCTGTTGCTGTGTTTTCTGAGTGTCTTGGTGCTGTTTAGCTTCAGTGCTTCCAATTTCTCATCTCTGTAATCTGTTGCAAAGACTGAAGGAAGTAATGACACCTAAGAGGTCGCACGTGAACAGCAGTTGTTCTGCCTAGGATTTGGCACAGGCTTGGCTGTCTTCACAGATCCGTGGAGCTCCTAAGGCTTGCACCCTTCTGGGGCCACTGTGTTTGTGCTGTTTGGCTTATTTAGTATGTTTTTCAATTGCTGCTCTATTTTTTTTTAAATGTGGTCAACTTACTTTAAAGATCAAATTCTGGGAATCTCCTGGAGTTAGACCATCAGCGGTAAGCACCATTTGCTATAAGTAGTTAATATGGGTGCTTTAGATCGTGTACTGTTTGGGCCTGAACTCACCCAATTTCATAAGCAGTCATAAAATAACTCCCCTTACAAGATTTTTCTCACTGGAGTTATTAAGAGTCAAATATAAGAAAAAAATCAATATGGTCAATTGTGTTTCTTTTTGTAAGAGTCTGGGCTATGAACCCTAACGACCCAAGGGATTGTTAATTACAAACTCTAAAGAGATGAAGAAATATAAACCACTATGCAAGGTGGAATGGTGTCTGCTCTGTGAGTTTGGTGGGCTTCAATGTTCTTTTTCAAGAGGAGCCTAAACTCCCTGCTCCAATCTTGCCTTCTCTGTCCTATCCTCCTCCTCCCCTTCTCCTTACTTTCTTCCCTCTCCTTCTCTCTCTCCTCCCCTTCTTCTCTCCCTCTTCCCCTCCTGTTCTCTCTCCTCCCTTCCTCTTCCCCCATTCCCTTCCTCTTCTCCCCTCTTCCCCTCCTCCTTCATTCCCTCCTCTTCCTTCCCTCCCTCCTCCTCCCCTCCTCCTCCTTTCCCTTTACATCATCATCACTATCCCTCTGTTTTTCAAGCAATCCATACTCTTTCATCTAAGGCTAACTCTGAGGAGAATCCCTCAGGAAAGAAATGCTAGCTTGGAGCTAGTACCTTCCTCTCCAACAGACACTCCCCACACCAACAGTCATCTTCCCAAACCATCTAACATGAGCCAATAGTATACTTGCAGAGAAAACTAAGGTGTGTGTATGTACAGAATACAGTCATACATCACATAATGTCTTTGGTTAAGGACATGAATCACATCCCATGCGCAGTGGCAACTTCATAGGCTACAGTAGAGCTGAGAATTCCTCCAGCTTACCTATGTCTTATAGCTGTGATAATGCCAGAGACTCATGCCCTGTGTGTCTGTGTGGTAGGTATAAACACAGAGTGCTGCCTGTCATCTGAGCATATATTATCCACAATATGTACAGCATGCTGGGCTGTGGTGGCACATGCCTTTAATCCCAGCATTTGGGAGTCAGAGGCAGGCAGATTTCTGAGTTTGAGGCCAGCCTGGTCTACAGAGTGAGTTCCAGGACTGCCAGGGCTACACAGAGAAACCTTGTCTTGAAAAACAAAACAAAACAAAGCAAAAGTACAACACATAATACTTGATGATAAACAAGTATGTTATGTTTATATACTTTACCATGTTGTGCCTGTATCCATTATTATACAGTGCACTCTTCCTTATACAACATTAACTGTAAAACAGTGTGCACTGCGACACCAGCAGCAATCTCGTCTATGTTGGTTTCTTTCTCTCCCTCTCTTTTCCCTCCATTGTAACAAGAGCCCATCTGGAGTGACTGGCCCAGGCCATCTAGGTTTGTGGCAAGCACACTCATGAGCTTTGTACAGTGATAAAATCTCCCCATGTGCTTTTTGGAATGCTCCCTGATGGTTAAATGCCACATGTCCATATCTGCGAGTGTTGGGTGCTGAGTATTCCAATTCTTTAACCTAAATTTCAGAATGATTTCAAGTCCTATGGTGAGGAAACTCACCATGGACCAGTGCTCAATTCGCTTTCCTCTGGGAAAGGAACAGAAGGTTATTCTGGATCTGTGACCTTGGCGATCCTCTGCCTTGGTCAATGGAATGGTTTGGATCTTTCCAGGAATACACATTGTCTCCTTGAGCAAGACAGTACAGCTGGACCAACAATGATCTGCATCCCCTTCCTAATGATGCGGATCCTCATGATTGTTGGGTCCTCAGTTTTACTTCCAGAGGCTTCCCTGGTTACTGCTGCATCTGTAGCATCTACTACAGATCCCTGCACGTCTGGAAGTATTGTAGTAGTTGAGCCTGGATGCATGAGCAGGACTGATTCTTCCTCTCTCTCTCAGTGTCTGAGATGCAGCTCAACCTTCTCAGTGGTCTCTGGGAAATATCTTTGCTGAAGCCACCTGTAGAGAAGTTAGAGCTGGGAGCTCCATGTATCTACGTGTGTGGGATTTCAGCAACACAGCTGCCAACAGTCATATACACAGTGAGAATGCCAGCACCCAAGCATGTAGCCATCCCTTCGAATTTGAAATTCCTCATCTGTGGAGCCAACCACCCATGGATCAAAATATTCAGAAGAAAATTGCATCTGAATATAGCTTTTTCTTATGATTCCTGAAATTAAATGTAGAACAACTCTTTCTGCAGAATTTACAGGTATTACAAAGAATCTAGAAGTCATTTGACAGGTTATAAGAGTATTTATTAAAGGCAAATGCTATGGCATTTTACATGAGAGGCCTACCTGAGCATCTGTGTCTTTTCGTATCATGATTCTAAAGCCACCTCCTGTAGATGCTGAGTGGGGACCATGCTTCCTTAGGATGTAGGTGGAAAAGCATGGAAGCCAGCAGTGGTACCACTTCCAGCTCCGGCCACAGCAACTACCAGGCAGGTCCTAGTGCTTGTTAAGAATGGAGTGAGATCCTCCCATTGTTTGTGCTCCCAGACCCTCTGACTGGCTTATAGCCATCTAGTCTTGGTCCCCACCATAGAAGAAGAAATTGGGCTTAGCAAGGCCAGGTCCATTCCCCAAGGTCATAGTTCTCTGATTGCATCTCCTCAGGAATCCGGGATCCTGAATCTCTATGCTTCAAGTCACATTCTGTCATTTCTCAGGGGGCATTGCAGCTAAAAGACAGAAGGGCTAATGTCTAAGCCATCTTCAGTTTGGGGGCTATGCTTATCATTTTTTGTTTGTTTGTTTGTTTGTTTTATCAACTTGATAAGAGCTGGAGTCATGTGGGAAGGGGGCAGCTTCAATTGAGAAAATGCCTCAGGCAGACTGGCCCATAAGCAAATTTGTACAGTATTTTCTTGATTAATGATTGATAGTGGAGGACCCAGCCTATTGGCGGTGGTCTCACCTCTGGGCAGGTAGGTCCTGGATTGTATCATAAAGCAAGCTGAAAGAACTATGAAGAGCAAACCACTAAACAGCAGTCTCTGGTTGAGTCCTATTTGATTTCCTGCTTTTCTCTTCTTAGAGATAGACTGTGACCTGTCAGTGAAGGGTGAAGTAATCTCTTTTTTCCCCCAAGTTGCTCTTGGTAACGGTTTTATTTATCACATCAACAGAAATCAAAGGAGGATGTAGTCTATGACCCTCTGCATCCTAGTTCCTCAGTGAAAAGTCTCCCTTATTCTGAAGACTCAAACAGCCAAGCAAGCAGAATGGGGTGGGAGTAGTGGTGGTGTTGGTATACTGTTTTTCTAGGCTGTGGCAAAGGTCCTGGACACAGTTTCAGGTTCAAGTATGATGAAGTCTGAATGTGACAGGTTTTCCCGGCTAAGTGTGTTCTTGTGGAAGCCATCTGAACCTAGTCTGTTTGGACCTGCTAAGTCTGCCATTGAGCCATTTGGATGGGAAGTGGCTATTTCCCTACCTCAGAGAGCCATACACAACCACACTGGCCAGCTGTATAATCTGCATCTCAGCATACAAGTAGATGAAGTCTGACGATAGATTTCAGAATCTGTCTTCCCAAGAGCTGCCAAAGGGGCTGAAGGATGAAGCTTAGGAAGGAGTGCATGCAATCAGTTAAGCCTCGGTTTGGCCAGTGAGATATAGGGGATGGCACATTCTCCATCTAGCTGTCCAGGGATGCCAAGAATAGATGGGTAGGCACATCTGCTGAGCAGTTGGCTGTCTTTATACAGCGTGTCACAAGGTTCTGGGCAGCACAGATCCTCAATTGTCCCCCATATTTCTCTGCTTCACTTCTCATGCATTCCTTGCTCTCAATTTAAGGAAAAAAAACACTCAAAAGTATCCTTGGCTTATATATTTAATGTTTACTCGAATTATCTGAGCACTCCTGCTCAGATGCAGAGTTATTTGGGGTGGAGCCTGAGAGTGAGGCCACCTCTGACGTAGGGCTATGAAACGCATCTGTAAATCATTCAGTATTAAGTTTCTATGGGACTTGGTGCACGATCCCAAGCAGGGATGGATTTTTAAAAACACATCTCAGAATATGATTTTGGAGTTGCATCGCATAAAAGGTGGGAGCGATCGTTTCCTGGCTGTTGGCAGTGAGATCAGCATAACCCTCCTCAGCATAGTGGTGTCATAACCCACATACTATGTATGAAGTGACGGGCAGGTGTGGTAGATAGTGAGGCATCAAAGTAGCCAAGGTGCTCATCTGGTTACAGATAATGATAATTGCAGAAACCATGGTATTGGGTGGCTTCGTGGTCACTCTGGAGAGCATCCAAAGAGAAAGTGACAGGTAAGGTTGATGGAAGGCATGATCTCGAATCAGAGGCTCTGTGTCCACTTCCCATTGCTGTAACAAGTGACCTCCCATTCAATGGGCTAAAGCAGCCCAGCTTTTTCCTTAGTTCTATAGGACAGAATTCTTCTATGGATCTTACTGGACTAAAATCAGGGTGCTGACAGGGGTGGGGTCTGACCTTGAGACTTTGGAGGAGAGCCTGATTCTTGCATTTTCCTGCTCTAAGAGGCTGTTATTCCCCAAGCTTAGAAGTCACTCCTCTATATTTAAAACCAGCTGGGGCAGCAAGTCCACATCCCCTCCTGCAACTTCCTTGACTCCTCCTGGCTACCCCATTTCCACTTGTAAAGGTCTCTGTGGTGACACTGAGCCCCTGGGTAATCCAGAGGTTTGTCTTCCATTTTAAGAAGCTCTTGTTAGTTTATTCTGTTTGCATCCTTAATCTTCCTTTGCCACATTATCTAGGGCACTCTGAAGCTCCAGGGATTTGACGTGGACATCCGTCTTTGGGTTGGGGCATTATTCTGCTATTACAGGTGCTATGAAGTTTAAGCGACTCTATCTCATGCAGCTACGGAGCAGATTATGCTGAAACCGGGGCAGAATCTAGTTGAAGAGGAGACAAAGTTGTAAGATAATAAAGGCCTCATTGAGTCTCTTCCTCATCTGTGGCACAGGACTGACAGGAAGTGACAGATGACAAAATGTAGGCTTTCAGGGCAAGCCCAGGGATCTACTTCGTCCAAGGAGTTTCTACCTCCGTTTTTCAACACCTACCACAAATATAATCAAATTACCAATATGCTGGTGGATTTATTAAATCATATGTGGTGGTTGGAATGAGAGTGATCCCCATAGGCTTACGTATTTGAGCGCTTGGTCCCCAGTTGATAAGATTTTGAAGGATTAAGAGATGTATTAGAAAAGACGTGTGTGACTGGGGGAAAAGCTTTGAGGTTTCAAAGCCCCCATCATTCCAAGTTCTCTCTCTGTCTGTCTCTGTCTCTGTCTCTGTCTCTGTCTCTGTCTGTCTCTGTCTCTCTGTCTCTCTGTCTCTCTGTCTCTCTGTCTCTCTGTCTCTCTGTCTCTCTCTCTCTCTCTCTCTCTCTCTCTCTCTCTCTCTCTCTCTCGGTTGTACCTTAAGATGTAAGCTCTCAGCTATTTCTGAAACTGTAAGTCCCCAGTAAATGCTTTCTTCTATGAGTTGCCTTATTTACAGTGTCTTATCACAGCTATAAAAAGGAACTAAGATCACCCTTATATCTAACCACACCACTGGAAGCCCATCGACTGACAGCTAAGCTCCAGTACATGATTCTATGGAAAGCATTCTATATTCAAGTCAGAACAGTATTGATAGCTGAATCTGATACCATAAAACCACATTTTCTGATAGCAATGAAGATAGTGGATTTCCAGTTTGGAAGGGGCAGGTAGCTATACTTAACCATCATATCTCCATAAATAGGCAGCAAAAAGACAGAAAACTAGAGTGCTGTAAACCACACTGACTGATGGGTTACTGTGTTCCTAGAAGTCAAATCAACAGATAGCTTCTGGGAATGAATATATATATATATATATATATATATATATATATTCATGTATATATACATATACATATATACATATATATACAAAATACATATACATATATATACAAAATACATATACATATATATACAAAATACATATACATATATACATTTATATACAAAATACATATACATATATATACAAAATACATATACATATATATACAAAATACATATACACATATATACAAAATACATATACATATATATATATATACATACACACACACAAACACACACACACACACACACACACACACACACACACATATATATATATATATATATATATATATACATATATATATATATATATAAATCAACCTTGGCAATGGGCAATTTTACTTTCTTCATTCATCTTGCAGATGCAAGTCCAGTGGTTATGGAGAGCTAGTTTCTTCAGAGAAGTCTTGGCAGTACACTTGTATCTTGAGCAAGGAGACTTTTACTTTTTTCCCAAGGGGAATTCTGAGTAGTAATCACAGCAGTGGAAAAAGGAACATGTGGATTTTTCAAAGACTAGTAAGTAGAAATCTGAAGTGATATCAAAACCAAAACTCTGTTCTGGTGCTGATGTTGGGGAGATTCTGTGGAGAGCAAATGGTAAAAGGGGGTTGTCCAGATTCCTTGAGGTATACATATATATCTGTTTGTCGACCTGTGCTGTAAGACCCATTATAAAAGGAAATCTGAGTGGAACTTCCTACACAAAGAAGTCCCAGAAAGTATGCTTTTAAAGACCTGAAAATTAGGAGTAATGATCTCCATAGACTTTGCATTTAATTAATCTGTCTCAAGAGAGTGTGACTAATGAGGGGACACCATTAATACTACCAGAAGCTTTTATGGCTTTGCTGGTTTCCTTGGAACAGATCGACAGTCTCTTCTGCCTGGCGATGGCTGCTCACCTGGTAAGGCTGAATGCTCCTCCTGCTTATGACAGGAAAATTGTCCACCAAGATCTTGCTTATAAGAACACTTCACGAACATCACATTGTTCTGGTATGTTGATAACATCTTGTTCAGTAACATGGTAGCTGTGGGATGTCAGGTGTCACACATTCCTATTGCTATTAAAGTTTTATGGGAATGGGCAGAGAGGCATGGGAGTCACCGGCTTTATCTGGAATCTTGTCACTCCGAAGCACCCTAATAGGAAGAGACACAACATTTTGAAGGCTCAAGTTAGGTACCAGTGGAAGGGAGTATAGAACTTGGTAAAGGAATAAGCTCCAGACTGCAGAAGGTACTATGAATAATGGGAGCTCATAGACATAACATCCCCAGTGGATCTGAAATCTAAAAAGACACATCATGTGGAAAGAAGCCCTTCTTACCACCTCATCCAAAGACCAGCTTTGATTTTTGTCAGGTTGGAGGCCCTGGTCTGTATTAGTTTGCTATGAAAGCTGTAATAATCACCCAAAACAGAGTAGCTTAAAGAATAGACAGTTGTCATCTAAGTTCAGGGTATCAGCATGGCTTGTTCATTCTAAGACCCATGAGGAGAAATCTAGCCCATGCCCCTCTCTACCTGATGTGGCTTGCTAGGCACTTTCACTTTCCTGGTAACTGTCATTATTCATCTTTATGTGATGTCTTCTTGAGTGTGTGTTCTCTTATTTCCTACTTCAATAGGAAAATCAGTAATATTGAGTGATCACTGATTTCATGACTCTGTTTCTAAAATGGTCACATCTTGATGTATTAAGGTTTGTGACATTAGCATGCTATTTTTAAAAGGGGACACTGTCTTATTTAGGCTTTTACTGCTGTGAACAGACACCATGACCAAGGCAACATTTATAAGGACAACATTTACTTGTGGCTTGCTTACAGGTTCAGTCCATTATCATCAAGGTGGGAGCATGGCAGTGTCCAGACAGGTATGGAGCAGGAGGAGCTGAGAGTTCTATATCTTCTGAAGGCTGCTAAAAGATTGGCTCACAGGCAGCTAGGACAAGGGTATTAAAGTCCATGCCCACAGTGACACACCTACTCCAACAAGGCCACACCTCCTAATAGTGCCTCCTAAACTACCTCCTAAACTACCTCAGACACAAATCAACCTGACATGATTGCAGGGTAGGAAAGAGGAAAGACTTCAGTTGCTGGACATGGTAAATTACACACGGAATAGAGCTGTGACTGCCACCCAGCCGCTGTGGCTTCTCATGCCTGTAGACCAAGAGTGAGTCCTGGGTGACGGACAGCATAGAGACCTGGACTTTTATGATCCAGTAGGCACAGGGAGGAGTGTGCTCAGAGACAATAGGCTCAGTGACCTGTTTCTGAGAACTCTCAAGCCCACTAATGATAATCAACAGGCAGTAAAAGTAGGCCAAACCAAAAAGGGCAGGACAATTAAGTGCAAGGACCCTTTGGAGATGTGAGATCTGGGTCTCCCTGCTAGACAGACCATGCAAACTGGATAAGATGCCATCTTAGGTCAAGGAAACCTTAAGTGGATTGCAGAGGAAGAAAACAGTAAATGTTTGTTATAGTCCTGATCCCTTGGCCATGATACTATAGCTTGTATCACAAATATTGCTTTCTGTTGCATATGGATCATAACTGGCCACAACCTTGAAGTGGAATGTGACTAATTACACTTGATTAGAAAAATAAAGGAGCATGTGACCTACAGGAACAGGATGCACCAGGAGGGTTCTGAGGATCTTGACTGTGTCAGAGCACCTCATACCAAAGCCCAACTCTGGCCTTCACAGATATTGTGGTTTGCTAAGCTTCCAGCTGCCTGCTCTGCCCCTGCTCTGCCTCGGTGCCTAGTGACCTCAACTGCTTCTGAAGTAGCTCCTGTGCACAGGACCACCAGCTGCTTGTTGGGGAGATTGGGCTTGCTCCTCCCATTTGATGCTGCAGAGCCATTGGCTGACTCAATTATTGGTTTCTCAGACAAAGTTTGTCCATGAATACATTACAACCCTGTTGGAAATGACATCAAGCAGCACAGATTTACAACCTCAGTAGGATGTACTGGTATATGATTGGGAAACAATAGACTTGAGTAAGGGGAAGCTGAACAAATACATTCCCTCTCTTCTATTTGCCATATGCAGTATGGTGTGAGGGGATCCTTTCTTATCCATCCTGTCCACAAGTGTTCTGCTTTGTGATACGTTATCACTGTATCTCCCTGTGGCTTACTGCAAAGCAGAGCACATCATGCTAAGCAAAAATCTATGGGTTTTTAGTCATGATCTGAAGGTCTGTTTTCCAGTTAGTTGAAGCGACATAGGTAGGTATAGGCATCCAGAGTTCCGGTGGGAATAATGAACAGATGTGTACCAGGGTATCTGGAGGAGGAAGCCATGTTCATTTTTATATACTTGGAAAGATGTTGGATTCCTTCAGTTTCTCTCCCCACTTTTGGACATGAGCCTGAAATTTAAAAGAAGAAATGCTGACTTCCATTCTATGCTTCAAGATAATGCTAAGAATGACCCTTAAGACAGGAACTTGGCACCCTAGATCATACTAAAGTGTGGAGGGCTATTATGTGTGTCTTGAAGACAGGGAGCTTAGAGGATGATTAGAGATCATTTCTGAGGAGATTACCTAGAAGGACTTGGAGTCAGGTCAACCTGGAGTTCATTTCAGTCCTGCTGATTTCAGCTACGTGACCTTGAACGGTTCACCGAGTAGAAAGTGAGGGAGTTGAGCAAATTGATCTCTTGGGGTCTGTCATAGTTTGTATCTGGTTATGTCCCACTCAGATTCATGGTTTGAATAATTGACTCCAAGGTGTTGTTTTGAAGGTTGTAGAGCCTTTAGGAGGTGGGGCCTGGCTGGTGGAAGAGGTCACTAGGGGTGGGACTTTGAAGGTCACATGCGTTTGGCTTCCCTGCTTTCTATGCTTGATGGCTGGCTACCATGTTAACAGCTCCAGCCCACGCACCACCCACCCCCACCCCTGAGCCATGGTTCCTCCCAGGGCCATGCTTGCCTCACAGCCATGCTTTCCCCATCATAACAAACTGAAATTCCTCAGAAGCCAGGAACCAAGCCTTTCCTTTCTTACATCGTTTCAGAAGCGGTTTTGCTCACATCCGAGCCCCACTTGCAATCAAACCACCCTCCAGTACTTTCCTGTGGAGATTCTGAAGGTAGGGCATCTCCTGGACATTACTAGCTGCTGTTGGACAGACCTGGCCTACAATTTGGAGGCATCTGGGGCAATTATCTAAGATAAATTGCATCAAATAGAATTCCCCTACCCTCATTGTATCACTGGGTCATCAGCACTATAGGGGGCAGTGTACCTACAAGCATTGGCCGTGATATTAGCATCTGGAAGCAGGTGGTCAAATATAAAAGTAAATTAACAGAGGTGGGTATGCCTCTCACTTGGTGACAAGCACACAAGACGAACCCTCGGTTCTGAAGTAGTTTGCATGTGTTTCGCCAAAGCTCATGCATTAGAAACTGAATCTTTAGCCTTGTGGGGGATGTCAAATCTTTTGTGGTTATTAAGATTAGATGAGATCAAGAGACATTGAGCATTAGTGGTTTGATCAGAAGAGCCGCCCAACCTAGCACACTTGTTCTGCCTCATCACATGACTCTTCTAGGCCATGGTGCAGCAGGAGGCCTCACTGGATCCCAAGCAAGTGCCACCACTGCATTCCTGAACTTCCCTGCATCTTGAACTGAAAGAAAGATGCTTTTTTTTTCTTTATAAATTTCTAAGTCTCAGACATTCAGTGATGGTAGCAGTAAAGAAACTAAGACTCTTGAGTTTTCACACCAGTTTGACTGACATCCTAGCATCTCCCTTGTAGGACTGATTTAAGAAAATGACACGTGGGGCTGGTGAGATGGCTCAGCAGGTAAGAGTTCTAATTGCTCTTCCAAAGGTCATGAGTTCAAATCCCAGCAACCACATGGTGGCTCACAACCACCCATAATGAGATCTGACGCCCTCTTCTGGTGCATCTGAAGACAGCTACAGTGTACTTATAATAAATAAATAATAAGTAAATCTTTAAAAATAAATAAATATGTTACAAAAATAAAAAAATAAAAAAATAAAATACTAAAATTAAAAAAAAAAAGAAAGAAAATGACACGCAGAATGAGTACTCTGCCAAGGGCAGCTGTAGTGTAGTGGCAACGAGTTGTCATTGTCTCTATTAGCATGGTTGTGCATGTTAGTGTGAGCCAAACCTATTTTCCCTCCAGGGACAGTCCTCAGAAGTGATTTAACACTTGAGGGCTATGTGAACAGGAGTCTACAGGTTTCACTTTTTGCTCTGTGTTTTACAGGAAAAGAAACAGAGGTTGATGGTCCCTTTCAGACCCTGTAAGGAAATTCTCAGGTATTGGCAATTTTTATGAAGACAGAACTTAGGGATGTTATTATTACCACAGCCTGTTGAAAAGCAGGGAAGTGATTGGAGGGACAGAACTTCCAGTTACAGCCACAAAAGCAGCCTCTGAATCTGTGTTGTTACAAGCCTCCCTGGAGAGAAGCAATTGATTCCAAAGGTCTACAACAGGCTCCTGTCTGTCTGGAGTTACAGGGAATGGGGAATTGTTTTCATTTACTTGTTGAGATACTTTCCCTAGTTGTCATTGGAAGCGCTTCTGTTTGAAGGTTAAACACCGGGATTCCATTAGTTCATGATGATGGGAAAAAGCAGACCCGTGGAGTTCAAACTTAGAACTTGAAGAGAAAATGGAATGGAAAGAAATGTCAGCAGGACAAGGGCCACATGGTGCTGACATCTGCATGGGAAGCTGTGAGGATGTGGTCCCACTCTTAAGCTTTTCTGGGGTCCTCTACTTATGGTTTGAGATGGATTATTGTGCAATGACTAGAGGCATTTTGATCTGTGCTTATATTCAAAAAGCTGTTTGATTGCTGCCCAACCCCCTACAGCTACCATAGCAAATCAAAAATAGAAAGCTAGAGCAGAGAGTGGGCCTGAGACTTGGAGAAGGGGCATAGACTCTACCCTAGAGAGATTGATATGATGCAAGTCACCAGGGCTCAGGATATCCTGGACACTAAAGGGTGCTGGAGTATTAGGTAGTGGGGAAGAATTTCTCTTCCTGTCTGAATGCTGGAACCAGTGTTGGCATTTCCTAGCCTTAGGTCACTTCTGCTTGTGCCTCAATTTGTCCATCTGGTTAATAATCACATCCACCTTTTAGGGTTACCTATTAAACTTTAGGAAGTAATTTTTTTAAATCATTCTATCTTATTCTTCATTGGACCCCAGGGACTTAGCATCTAAGAAATGCCCATCCACCCCTAGTTCTGAACCCTACATTGTCATTCACTTGACTTCCACAAAAGCACAGCCTTGTGTTCAGTCCCTCTCTACACAGTTCTGTTCTCTGGGGTGGGAGAGGTTGGAGTAGTTCTCAGTTCCCTTCCTCTTCCTTTGGTCTCATCTGAGAAACTTGACAATAAACATTCTCATGATTTCACAGGTAGACAACCATCCAAGAAAGCCACCACTCCTGGCTTGCTGTTAGAACATGGAGGCAGAACCATGAATCCACCAGCCCCCAGATCTCTCCTTTCCAACACTGCTTAGAGGTTTCAGTCAAGTAACAGGCTGGATGTGAAAGTCTCTCCTGTCAGGCTGTAAGAGGAAAATTCTGGGTGAGCTTCATTGGTATCCTAATACCCCAGGATCTCACTCCAAAGACACCAGAGTCTTCTACACATGTGTGTATAATTTTGCCTGTGATGTGTACCCTTGGTTACTCCCTGAGGAGTATAGCCAGGGATCCAAAGACACCAGAGAAGATTCTTGATTTTGCCTGAGCCGGGAGGGAAAACATGGCATTGAGATGAACCAACACAAGCCTTCCATACTGCTGTAGTCCCCTGGGCTGCCTCCCACCCTGGGGGCTTTCTCCCCAGTAAGAGACTCTGGCAACAAGGTTCATTTGAGCCATGGGATCATTTTTAATGTCAGTAAGAAAGAGCAACAGTTTGGAGGTGATTGAGTAGCAAGAGGCTTATTAAAAAAAAATGTAAAAGTACAAAAAATGTTAAGCGAAAATAGAACATTGAAATCAGTTCTTTTAAGTGCTAAGACTTAGGAATGAAACAGAAAACAGCTCCCCCCAGCTGTGAATTTGAGTTATGACATGTGTCCCTTGGATGCTGGGAGAACATTAACGGGGCATTTGCTTGCTCCTTGAGGTCCAAGAATCTATGGTGGGGCTTTGTCTGTTGAGTCATCCATCAGTGTTGTGGTAGCCACAGGAGATGAAAGGCTTGTCATCACTTGAGTTCTGGGGGCCCCATGGGATCACCTGTCTCAAAGCCTTGTCTTCTTGTGAAACTCCAAGGTCATGTGCTTGCTTCCCCGCTGGAGCTCCTAGAGTGTTCTGCTCAGCAGTGCCTCACATGTCTGTGGACAGGAAGTCTGGGATCTGCTTGCTTTCTTCACTCGACTTGCTAGCCAGCTTTGTGGGAAGATACGCAAACACGTCAGCAAGATGGCATTCGTATACGCGCAGCATCAGGGAGCACCCTGGATCCCACAACCTTGACTTAAGCCTAAAGTCAAGTGATTGGAAATTGCAATGATCTTGAGTTCTGTCAGAAAGCTGATCTGGGGGAACTTTCATAGACCCCTTGCTAGCTGTGTGAGTTTTGCACATAACTTAGCTAACTCCGTGAGCCTGGCAAAAACCATTCTAGAACAGGGAAAGATCAAAGAGTAAAATGATGGGGAAGTGCTTAGCGTGATGCCTGACTCACTCACGCAGCCTCTCAGGCAACCTGTGATTTTTATAGTATCTCTGCTCTGATTCATAGCGCCTGGAGGATTGGAAGTGTGTCGGTACCTTCTTGATCCCAGATGAGGACCGACAGGGTAACAACAGGAGGTGGGACTTCAAGAGTCAGTAATTCAAAACCAGCTTTTAATTTGAAGGATTTTTGTAATGTAAGTAGAATGGGAAAGTGCTTTGCCCACACCCCTCCCCCCCCAAAAAAAAAGTTCTGTTGGCTTCTGAAGATAGTTAACTGCTCTGGCTTAGAGAGGATCTCCAAAGGAGAGCTTAAGTTGGTGCTGGCCACCAACTGGTTCTGAAGTCCCAGAAGCCCCCGCTTCACCAGAACTGGGGTCAGTCTTGCTCACAGGAGTTACTTGAAGCACCAAGGAGCACTGCATGGTGGGTGTGGCTAGGATCCCTAGCCATACTCCTCAGGGAGTAGCCAAGAGCACATACCCACAGGCAAAAAATATACATAAGTATGTAGACCTCCCCCATTTTTCCTTCATTTGCTCTTTCTCTCCTCCTCTCCTTCTGTCTCTGTCTCTCTCTGTCTCTCTGTCTCTGTCTCTCTGTCTGTCTCTGTCTCTGTCTCTCTCTCTCTCTTCCCTCGGCATTTCCTCTCTCTCTAGCCACTGGCATGCTCACCATGGTCTTGAAGAACTGATTGACTTTCTTCTTTTTCAGGGTCTTCTTGTCACCATCTGAGACTTGGAAGAAGGTCTGACTCAGGCGGGGAGATGTGTTGGACTCATCCAACCCAGGCACACCTGCCACGGAGAGTGTAAGGGCTGGAAGGGACACAGACATGAGTGAGTGGGTACAGGTGAGGGCTAGGTCCCAGGGGACAGGATGAGTATCTTAAGCCTTGGGCTGTTCTTTGGGTGATCCTGTCCCCTGACCCTTTGCAAAGCCTTGTCCAAATGTATCAGGATGGAAAAGGGGATGAGAAAGGGAAGGCCCGGGGCCACTAGGGCTGATGTCTTCAGTGTGCTGCGTCTGACTTCAGTCCCTCACTGATTACTTGGTCTGTACAGGAGCCTGACATTCAGTGTAAGATTGAATGTCTTACAATGAGGATGGTGGCATTTTCCACATCGTGGGTGGGTGTCATGGGGTAGCGAGTGGGGATAATGAGTTAGGGCAGGACTGGACAAGAGCTTGGCCGTGCCAGGCTACTCTGGTCGGAGCAGATGTCTTCACTGTCGTGCACTGTTCAGCCTCTAGGGGGCAGCACCATAACTGCCTGGGTAAAGAGGCAGTGTGGGTTGCCAAGCTGTCAGGGAGAGGAAGGATGAGAACTCTATGTCTAGGATAAGGCATGCTGGGTGTCTGGAGCCAGAAGCCCATGGCTTCTGCACCCTCTCAACATCCCCCATTAGGGAGGCCATGTGATCAAGCTCTACTTGGAGCAGAAGGGGAAGTCTGCTGTCCCTCTGGGACCACTCCCTACCACAAATCCTTGCATTTGCAGGCATCAGATTCCTTCAGGCTCAGGAGTGTGCCTTTGGCATATCTCTAAGGTCCATGGCACCTCTGCTTCAAAATTTACAAAACTTCCCATAGCATCTAATGGCTGTGGTGTTCAGTGTATAGATGACACCTGTGCCCAGGTCTTACTGATGAAGGATACAGGACAGCTCCCAATCACTTTCCATTAACAGAGGGAGGCCCAAGTACAGCCAGGAACTCAGCATCTATGCACCACCTAGTTCTGGTATGTGCTGCTCCATGCAGGCTCTGGGCAGAATAGAACAAGGCAGTTATGGTGCTGCCCCCTGGAGGCTGAACAGTGCAATACATACCTGGGATGGTGGGCATGGACTGGCTGGCAAAACTCATCTGAGAGAGGACAGACACCCTGGCGGGGATGGCTGCATGCTCCGAGAGGTTGGTGTCACTCATGAACTCTTGCTTTCTAGAAAGCTAGATGATATAACACACAAAGACACACACACATACACACGAATAAAAATAAATATAAATAAATAAAACAGACCATAAGGGCTTAGCATAAGGCAACTATAACTCCTCAAAGGTCAGGGAAAAGTACTTAACGTGGCATCTATGGACTGCCCTGAAACTCACTGTGTAGCATAGGCTGCCCAACAACTCATTACAATTCTCTGGCCTCGGTCCCCTCGCCAAACATTGATTATATAACTTTATTACATATAACAATATATGGTTGTATTTTATTCAGTATATAATTATATTTACAAATAATTCTGTACATATTTTATATATGGTTGAGGGCCAAGGTGGCTGCTTCCCCCTGCACCAATTGTTCAAGCTATAGAGTCTGATGGCTTGGGTTCAAATCCTGCCTGTGGGGGATGAATGTACCCAGTACCTCATATTGGGCAGCTTCCTTCCTTTAACCCACTGCAGTGTGGGGGCCAGGCTCCAGCCCATCCACTCAGGAGACCTGGTATGCCTGGCACAATGTTCTGAAGAGCTGGGGAGAACCTAGCACCTCTGCTCACCCGCTTCAGGTCTGACTCCGTTGGTGCCTTCTCGTCTGCAAACACCACGCTGCTCCGCTTTGTCCTTTTCTTGGACCGCCGCAGCTTGACCTCTGGCAGAGTGCTCCCTGGGGAGATGGGCTCCTCCTCCACTTTGGGAGTCTTGGGTGAGACTGACTCTAGGTCAAAGCTGAAGGGCAGGGGAGGAGCAGTGGAGACTGTAGTTAGATCCTGATAGGGACACAGAGGACCTAAGAGGATCTTTGTGCTGACTGAGCTATCACAGCATGGCTAGGGCCTGATCAGTTACCTTGATAGCAAATTGAATATCCACAGATATTCAAAATAAAGATTAGAATGATCAGATGACTAAAGTCAAGAGACATGGTAAGGAAGTGAAACTGGTTAGAATGTAGATCCGGGTTCAAATCCAGACACTGCTGCTTTTTAGCTGAATGACCCTCATCAGTCTCTCGATTTCTCTGAGCTACCACTTGCTCAGTAAGAAGGGAACAGTGTTCCTGGTGCCTGAACAGTGAGCACTTGAGCACACTTATGATGCAAACAGTGAAGTTTGGAAGTGGAAGATGTTGGTGGTGCGGGAGGGTCATGCTATTATGGGAATGATGTGGGAAGCACTGGACCCCCTAGAGGAAAAACCATTTACAGTGCAGGCAGGGAGAGGAATGCTGGCTGCATCAATGGACAAGAAACCCAGTGGCAGTGGCAGCAGCAGGTCAGGACGGGGTTACGGGGTGGATGCAGTTAGTTCTGGGTTCTTGGGAAAGCCATCGGCCTGTTTCAGCTGTCCAGGATGCTTTAAAAAAAAATGTCACCAGCCAAGGCTGAATGAATCCAAGACTTTCCTGAGGTCCCCACTGGGGAAAGGCTTTCAAGTGAATGGAAAGGAAGCCTGGAAGCTCCAGGAAAAGACTTACCCTTCTGGGGTGACCTTGCTGGGGGTGCTGCAGTCAGAATTCATGGAAGCCAGAGAAATGATGGACATCTGCCTGTAGGAACGCAGCATGGACCTGGGGCGTCCCACTCTCCTGTCATCGAAGTCAGGCTACAGGTAGGAGAACAGGTGGTGAGCATTCACGGGAGCTGGGCTTTGCAACCTGAGCCTGCATCCTCTGGGCAGGGTGGTACTGTGGACAGATGGCATCAGTGCAAAGCTCCCAGTTGGCAGGACCACAGAGCAGCAGGATAAACACTAGCAGCCTCAAGCCCAAGGGAACAATCACTAGTCCTTGAGTTTCCCCATTTGGAAACAGTATCTCTATTATTCAGTGGCCTCATGAACCATCTTTCTTTATGCTAATGAGAGAGCTTGAGATGGGGCTGGCCTGTGCCAGAAAGAGCAACCCTGTCATTACAGGGATGAGACTTTGAGTCACATATTATCAACACAACCTCCAGAGAGGAGACAAGGAACAGAGATGAATCTCCAGCCTGGGGCTAATGATTCACTCAATCATGGCTGAGTAGAGAAAGCTTTGGAAAGATTCTCCGCCCTTAAGCTCTTGTGAGCTCCCTGGTAGGTAATCACGTGCCGATAAGCCAGAGGATAATGTGTCCTGACATCATGGAAGTTTCCTGTTTGGGATCATCTCCTACCTCACCTTCTGGATCCCTCATCTAGCTACTCTGGATTGGTATCTTCATCTGAAAGCTTCTGTACAGAAGCTCCTCAGAGGATGAGATTACATCCCGATAAGTCTGTTGTTAAGTTGAAAATGTAATCTGAAAACTCATGGAATCTACCCGGACTGCCAAGCACCCTAGCTAGCAGCACCATACTATATACTATAGCGTACTGGTTGCTCACCCCACAGGCAGCCTCTTTACCCATGGCTGAGAGTTGTGTGAGGGTGTCCTAGTCTAGAATCTTCCAAGAGTACTTGACCACACAGCTCTAGACCTGGAAAGATCAAAATTTGAAGTACAATGTCTACAGACTGCCTGTTGCCTTAAAATCATCACAAAGTTGAGAAAATGCTGAGTGATTGAAGCGAGGAGTTCCAGGGGATACCAGGCCAGCAAGGAGGATGCGAGTCCCCCAAATTTGTAATTATTGTATACAGAAATGTGGGGTCTCACTCCTAGGGCCTGATATCAGTTTATGGCTGATATCTAAAGTAGGGGAGGTATTGGGGGAGGACTGCCCTTTCAGCCTGGGAAGTGTGGCCTAAATCCAAGTGTTTAACTTCAGAGCTGCATTTCAGGAAGAGTGTGGAAAGAGTCAAATTGTTTCGGCTTGGAGGAAAAGAGACCCAGGCTCAGCACGGGGCCTCTCCTGCAACTATGGCTCTTCTCTAGGTATCTATAGATCAAGTGGGTTGGGACAGACAATTTTCAAGGGTCTACCAAGCTCTGATGTTTGATGATTCTATTTTATGTGAAAGGTAAGTTTTCTCTGAGTGGTGACCAGTAGCTTCTTCAGGCTGTGGAGAACAAGGCTTTGGAGACTGGCTACACACCCTGGCCTTCATTAACTTGTGATAGAGTTTTCGGTAAGTTATTTAATGCCTCAAATCTAAAAAATTATACATATATTATATATATGTATAAAGTATATATATCTATATCTATACTTTAAAAGTGTCACTATCTGCCTATATCAATCATTTAATATATATCAATTATATATATTTATAGAAGGCCAGGCACATATTAGGTGCTTCATTAATGTAGCCTTTACAATTGCACAGTCCCTTGGGTAAGTGGTAGGTCCATAGGGCCAATTCTAACTGGTTTGATTTTTGAGGGACTAGGCATACAGATGGTTCCCCCATTGCCACTTCCTTTCAGCTCTTATTTCCACAATCCTCCCTGCTCCCAGTCACAGGGACCACTCCTACCATCTCTCGGACACCATACTCCTTTTCCACCTTCATCTTCAGGCTCTTGAAGCACTCCTCCATCCGGTCATGGAAGGGGCGCAGGTTGTCCGACACTCTTTTCTCATGGATCTTAATCCCAGCTCCCAGGAAGGGGATCTGAAGAGAGAGGTGGCAAGCCATGGGCCTCAGCTTGGGGGCTATCTCAGGAGCTCATGTTGACTTGTTAACTCTTCCTGGAGAGCCTTTAGGTGCTCAGAGACCCACATCATTCCTGGGATAGCTGTAGCCTTAGGATTTATCGTGGAGAGGAACAATGACCCCAGCTGCTCTAGCTTCCCTGGAATTGTGGTTGTCCCAGGCATTAGAAGCCACCGACATGGGGAAGTCTGAGTCCTCAAAGTAATCTGCAAAGTGTCAGAGTTCAGAGAACAGAAAGGAGGACTCTCCAGGGCTTTGCCTCACAGTCTTGTTTAAAAAGTATTCGGGAGTACAAAAGTGAAATTATGAAGATAAGAAGCCAGGCAAGAAGGAAGAGCAAGAAGGGAAGAGAGGCCACAGCCCATCTTACACCACGGGGCCCAATTATACTTTCCATGGCTGCTATGGGTGTGCTCGTATTAGAAAGTTCTTTTGTTAGTAGAGTTTCTAGAAAGTGTTGCCACATCTCAGGAAGACGTGAGATGTAGGAAGAATGGAGAGGAGGGGTGCAGTCTGTCTTATCCATGAAGGAGGTCAGAGCACGGAACCTCGGAGACCTAGAAGGGGAGGAACAGAGCCGCAGGGCTCACAGCTACAAGGAAAGTTTGAGAAACTTAATTGCACGGCCCTCTGGTAAAATAACTAAGACAGCCAGGATAGGAGATAGAATCTTTTTAGAGAAACAAACATCTCCACCATGGTGGGGTAAAGCCATTTCTGTCTCCTTCCCTTAGCTATCTTGAGAGAAGAGAGGTGCAGGGAGACATACACTCTGCAGTGAGATGTGCACTCAGCTATAAACATGCCCAGAACACGTGCAGGAGAAAGGTAGCTGGAGGCTGTAACTGACCTCCAAGAGCAGAAGAGGGAGCTGGTGGTTAGAAGAGGCCATCCTGCTTCTAGGAATGAAGGAGGCACTGGGGGCAGAGGCAAGGCTGTCCCAAGAAAGCTGAGAACCAGTTCCCTGCCCAAGGTGCCCACTACTTCACCTTGCAGCTAGGTATAATGAGCTTCCACTTTCTTAAGAAGCAGGGACTTGTCCTATAAAACAATTAGATCCTGAAACCCGAGACTCAGGGTTACCATGCCCAAAGGCAGGAGGAGGAGCAGCTGCCACCAGACTGAAAAAAAGCAGATGAAAAAAAGCGGCCTATGGGTAGGGTAATACCCACTGCATGGTGCCCAGATAGCTCAGTGTAGTAACCACAACTATCTTCCCATTAAACATTTGGAGGAATCTGCTCCTAGAGAGTGTAAGTGTCCCATGTAGGTGTGTAGGTTCAAACATGTGGGTCACTCAGTTGCCAGGCAATGATGTCACCTTGCTGACAGAGCCTTCTCCCTTGCATGCTGATTTCCAATTAGCCTCACTAGAAATTAGGAGGAAGCTGCAGGGGTCACCAGGCGCTGGAGGAAATTCACCCAGAGGGGACAGGACCAAAATTAACAGGCAGGATAGAGAACATGGGAAAAGGGGACAGATGAATGTGGAGGAAAACCTAGAGATAGCTTAAGGTGTTACGTTAAAAATACTACCAAAAGAGTTTACATAAAGTTAATATTGTAAGATTTAAAATGGAATGCATGCATAGCTTTAGTGTTACACTTTGGATAAGACAGAAAATTGGTCAGCTTAGCATCAATCTCAACGTGTTAAGGGGGAGGAGGAGGAAGCAACAGTAGATGCTCAGTGACACATGAGCATGCTAACCAGACTAAGAGAAGCCATCAAAGACCTTTGGGTGTTAAACTACAGATCAGCTAGACTTTAACATCCACAGAAGACTCCATCAGAGCATCGGAATACACATTCTCCCATTTGAACTTGCCACTCTTTTACCATAGACATTTTGCTAAATCCCATGGGCTTCAGCACATTATACTTCAGTTTTCATTCGGTTCAAGGGATTGTTCTAATGTCTTTCCTCACACTGTCAATGATCCATCATTTATTTAAAAGTGCATCACTCAGTCTCCATCTATGCGTATAGCTTCTGAGGCTTATCTCACTATGTATGTATGTATGTATGTATGTATGTATGTATGTTTATCCCACTGTGATCACAAGGGATAACATTATATGGTTGTAATAATTTTTAAAGTTAACTTTTGTCTTATGTGAGTGTTTATGTACGTGTTTATGTAAGAATGGAGAGGGATTCACTCTCTCAGGTCTGCTGGCAGACAGGGATGCTGGTATGGACACTTTGGTAAACTGTTTCTTATGTCCAGGAAGGCTGAACAACAACAACAAAAAAGAACCAGTAATTCTACCATTACATGTACCTTGAGGGAACAGAATGTATACACACACACTTACCTACAGGAGGATGGGTCAATAAATGGATATATTATGTAAGTATTATGCTATATACTTACAAGGCAAAATTTAGAGAAAGTCAACTCTTGGATATGTGCAGTAACCTAGTGAATTTTAAGGATATGTAAAAGAAGCTGGATACATAATAGGATGTATATGATGCTGATAAATGAACCTTTGCTGATAGACATTTAGCAATAGATACTAAAGCTACATTTTCTCCTGTGTTAAGGCCAAGCATTTCTAGGTCTAAACACACCCAACGAAGAGACAACCAAGAGCCCCAACTAAGTTGAAACCAACCTAATTCTAATGAGCACAAAAATTAATGCACTTGGTATCACTATAAGAGCAGTCTATATAGACTTCTAGACAGCATGGAAAAATGATAGCGAGGTGCAACCAAAGGCGCAAACTTCACAAGCCTAGCTGACACAGAGATCTGGCCATGGTGGTTCTAATTATATGTAGGTCAGCAGGAATCCAGGGCAAACCATGAGGCCTACGAATGCATGCTTGGGGAGTGGAGCTCTTTTAAAATGCTAGGAAATCATTCTTATAAGAGCAGAAAAGTGGCCGGCCCAGCTGAGAGCTGGTAATGACTGCAGTACTCCACAGGCGGCCTGAGAGGCACCAGAAGAAGCCTTCACATGTAGGGGGTGTGTGGTGGTGGGGGGCATGACCATAGATGCTTCGTACTAAACCAAGGAGCCATAGTTTTGTATGCACCTTCCTATAGGTAATGTTTCACAAGAGAAAGTTTGAGAGAATAATATAGTGTAGACACTGTCCCATGCAATCAAATCTTTACAAGGAACCTCTAGAAAGATCCCAATCTTGAAACCTACAGATTCTGATACAGACAGCATATTGGAAACTTTAGCATTCTCTGGTTTGGCAAAAGTTCTCATTTCCCTTTAAAATCTAAGGTTTTCGAGTCTTTAGAAAAATCCCAGTGTTCATGTGGCTTTACAAAACAATGCTCTCCCTGGAGTTCAGCTCTAATGGACGGGCTCAGGTTTGCCCATCCGTATTTCTGTGTTACCTGGCATGATGCCTGGGACACAGTGTGGGCTCACTAAACAAGGGCTTTGTGAGTGGATGGAAGCGAAACATACAAGCTGATTTGCTGAGTGTAATGACAAGAACACCACAGTACCTACACAGCAGGACTGCGCTGTCTGAACGACCGTGCCATAGTTAGAGATCCTGGGCAGAGTAGGAGAGGGCATGGCTCAGGGCACTTTCCTCTGGGATCAAATGGCCTCTGTAACCTGTGGCCTTGGGAGCCATAGGCCATCCTGTGGAAGAGGTAGACACTAGGGGGCGCTGCCCAAATGTGCCTCATAACCTTAGAGGCAGCGGCATCTAATGCAAGCTGCTTTCAGTCTCTAGTGTATGTGGAGCCCTTCTAATCAGCTCAGACCCTTGGGGATCTAAGAATGTTCTTAGAAGGTGTAGCCTGCAGCAACTGCTCCGCAAGACTAAGCCCCACTCTCTGAAGGCAGTGGATTAGGCTCGGGGAACTAACCAGATGAAAACAGGGTCCTGGCAGAGTCCCATTAGCAGCACAAAGTCAGTATGTGAGACCTGGTAGTCCTCCCTGGATGCTCCAGACGCACCCACTCAGCCAGCCTTCTTGCTTCTCAGACTGGCTGGCCAGGGAAGTGCCATTATTTAAGTATTAAAAGGATACAGAGGGTCCCAGAAAGATGGAGACACTTGAGAAATATTTAAGTTTCATGGATGGCACAGAGTGGGAAGCAGAGAGAAAATTCCAGACACACCTAATGCATTCAGGGAAAGCAAGCGAGTGTGCAGTGCTCGCTTGGCATTTGGTTTTTAAAGTCTCACTTTGCATAAATTGGCAGTGGCAGGGAAGGACCTGAATTAGGAATACTTATTTTAAGAAAAGAGTCTGCACCCAGCACTTCTCAGTCCCTGATTTCCCTGGAGTAACCAAACTCCCTACCAAGGAAAGCGCACCTCCCTTTGCATGATGACTGGCAAGGAGTGGGGAGGAGGGGTGGGTGGGCAGCATCCCTGCAGACTGCAACCCCAGGCTTCTGCTCACTCCTTACCATCTTACCCCTCCTATGTCCAACAGTGCACCATCTGCAAAAAGCCCAGACCAGCAGGTGTCTGAGGAGACTGTCAAAGGGCTAAAAGCAGGAAAGATCTGGTTCTTTGAAAGCCCCCAAAGGAGGGATCCAGCAGATTGTTTCTTCTTTGGAAAGAGGGGGAGAGAGGGAGACAGAGAGAGAGGGAGAGAGAAGGAAAGAGAGAGAGATAAAAAAGAAAGGGAGGACAAAGAAAAGGCAGAGAGGGGAGGAAGATGTGAGGGTGTAGGAGGCAAATGACAGAGAGGAGAGAAGCAAAGAGCTTCTAAGAGCTGCGACAGATGCACAGAGGAGATGGGGAAGAAGAGTGGGCAAGACGGGATATAGAGGCAGATAAATAATAGGTCCTCCGGCTGGAATCTGGCCGAGCTAGGCAGATGTGGACCCTTTGACCGTGAGCCAGTCCAACAAAGGCCTCAATTATCTACAGAACCTGATATCCATCTGCACACTATCTGCAACAAACTGGGTCAGCCTCACAAGGAAGGGGGTGGTGGGGGAGGGGCAAGCCTTCTATTGTCTGATTGGTGCAAGCTGGTGGTGGATGGGGGGGGGGGGGGGGGGGGGGGGATGGTTTTCATTTGAGCCCTGCTGTGAAAAGCTAACGCCTGAATTTCACATCAAAGAAAAAAGCTCAACCACCTTTAGCACAGCATCTATTGCTGCCAGGCATTAGGCAACACCCAAGGGTAAGGTGTCCTGAATATGTGTCCTGGTGAACTGACTCAGGTGCCATCCAGTATCAGAAGAGGATGGAGGGGAAGAGCAGAAGGTCATGTAGAGTCAGCCCTGGCCAAGTGAGCAGAGGGCCAGAGAACTGGGGAAAGGAGAGGGGCCTGGATGGATGCTCCCATGCCCAGTGAGGCTTTACCTGCCACGCAATCAGGTCCTTGAGGCGGCTCAGCTTGTCCTGGTCCTCTGGGTGCTCCCTGCTGTACTCTTCAGTGAAGAAGGCCTGGGATGGGGGTGGGAGACAGGTGGGGACTTAGGACATTTTGTTTATCAGGTGGGACACATGGTCAATCTCTGGCATTGAGAGAAAACTTGATGTGAGCGAAGCTTCAAGGACCCAGGCATTGGAGTGGATCTTGCTATAGCTGATACTGCTACATTTTTTTTTACTGGCGGCTGCAGACACATCAGCACCCACTAGAAACAGGCTGCAGACTCCAAGGAAGTTCTGGTACCATGGGGTGCCAGGACCAGCAGCAGCTCCCATGGAAACTGTTCTGAATGGGGAACTTGACGTACATTCTCAGCTGGGTTTTACTGAACTGGAATTCTGGGGACTTGAGTTAGTTGGAGGCTTAGAACAGGGATTCCTGTATTAGGGAGCTTGGGAGGGAGCCTGAGGCTCAGGGGATCACTGCTAGAGGAAGAGAGATGAGTGAGGAACGTCCCCTGGTGCTTGTTCAAGCCTGCCTCCCAGTCTCCCTCATGGCTCCTCCACTCCTCCCTTCTCCTCTCTTCAGAGTTCCCATCCGTATCATATGATCACTCTGGAGGCTATGCAAAGGGTGACTACAGATGTGTGAGGGTAGCCAAATGGACTGACTGGGTGATGGTTATCACTATCTCTGAACTGATGCACACTGAGACGTTCTTGCCTTTGCACCAACAAGTGACAAAACACAGAGAACACACAGTGAGGTTTTGCAGAAAGAGGAGCTCATCCCTCATTCAGGCTCTGCCAGTTGGAAGGCAGCTCAGAACTTTTTATTCTAAGTCATGCTAGTCCTTATTGGCACACTGCCATTTCCAATAGGGGCTCCTACTATGACTCAAATGACTGGTGGTATTTCCTTTTGGCCACCTACATCAGGAGGGTCAAATACACAGTCTTGGACCCAAATATGTGGGGCTTCCTAAAGGGACTCCTTGACTTGCACATCTAGATTATGCCTGGGCCTATGGAGTTGGTCTCCCAAATTTCTACATGTTTAGATTCTGAGGTTTTTTTTTTTTTCTTTCTCTATGTCTATGTTATTTCAAAACTTCTGTACAAGAGACGGATGGGTTTACCACATTGTCATGGCTTGTGACTTGTAGTCACCTCTGAGCCTTTCCTTGACAGAGCTTCCTGGAGGTTCCAAGGGAATAGACAACCTTGGGAAATTGCTTCTTCTTCATCCAGGTGTGGAATCAGGATGGGAAGGAAACTGAAGCTCAGGTTGAAACCTGATGCCCAACCAATCTAATTGTCCATCTGGGATCAAGCAAGGATGGGTACAGGGGATAAGCTCCAAGGTCTCTCACCTTCTCATACTTGGCAAAGCCTCCCATGACAGCAGGGTCCACGATGCCATTGAGGAGCATGGAAAGAGGGTTGATGGGAAGGCTTTCATCACTCTGGTACTGGTTTATCATCATCAGGATCTTCTCGTTGGCTGTGGACATGGTTTCAATGGCATTCTCCAGAGGACTGATTGTGCTCTGTTGAAAACAAGATTGACAGACGAGCCTTAGTAAGACCGACCGAATCATTGCTATTGATTTCACTAGGGTAGGAACTCAAAGGCAGCCCCTACTCCCCAGGCTGCAGCAGGATCTGAGGGTATTGAGTCAGCTCTGGGGGCTGTCTGCTGGCCGAGGACAGGCTGGCTGGCTTTCTACTTAGAGGAAAAGGATTTCTTTGGGGAAATACAGGCAGGAAGTGGCCGGCTCTGCTAGAACTTCAGGGGTTGAATATGCCCAGGAAGGTTTCTCTCCCAGTTAACTGGGTAAAGCACACATCAAGCCGACTCATCACATACTAGTTGGAAGCAATTGTGTATGCTACTGGTGAGAGAAATCAAGAGAGCTTGCTCTAGGAGCACCCAGCCTGGTGCACATCAGGCCCTGAGACCACAAGTTCAAGAGAAAATGAAATGGCAGGAAACTTTCCCCCACACATCAGAAACCAAGATAAACAGTGGTATTAATGACAACAGACAAACATCGAAGTTTGCAGAAGCTTACAGAGTCAAAACTAAACTAGAGGTCAGCAAATATCTCTGCAATGGGGCCAGAGAGTAAATATTTTCGGATTGGCAGGCCAGATGGGCTCAGCTGCAACAACTCCACTCCGTTACTGTTGAGCAGAAACAGCAGACAGGAAAACTGGACAGGAAAGTGTGGCTGCCCCAAACAGTCTTCACAAAAGCCGAAGCACGTAGAAAGGCAGACCATAGACCCCAGTTTGCTGACCACCACCTGGTACAATGAGCAGCGAGTGCCAAATCTCAGCTCTGTGGTTTTCTACCCATGTGATGCAGGGTCAAGTTTCCTCACCTTTGTGAGCCTCGGTTGACTCACTGGTAAGACTAGAGTAAGAAAGCCTACTTCAGAAATCTACTGGGAAGCGTTGTCATTAATGCATATGAATTTTAGGACAAGACACAACAATTATTCTGAAATGGGAAGCTCACTGGTGGGAAAGGGTGGGAGGGAAGAGGCAAGAAATTGGAGACACCTTCCTGGAGGAAGGGAGCTAAATTTATCATGTCTACCATGATGGTGATGTTGTGCCTGCCTCGTTGGCTATGTTGTGAAGATTAATTGAGACAACGCAATATCTGACACTGCACGGTTCTTGAGAAATGTCTCCACCTCTTGACCTACCACATGTATGAGAGGAGCAGTCAGCCTCTGTAGCCACACTCTGAAGTTATTTCTATAATTGCTGACCTAACACAGCCTCCCCAACCATTTCTCTGAGCGTTGCTTTCAGTGATTGTGGTGGTCTGAATGAGAATGGTCCCTATAGGCTCATATGTTTGAATACTCAGTCTTAGTTGATGGAGCTGTTTGGGAAAGATTAGGCGGTGTGGCCTTGGAGGAGGTGTGCCACTGGGGATGAGCTTTGAGGCTTCAAAAGTCCACACCATTCCCAGCTAGCTCTTCTCTTTGCCTCCAGCTTGCAGATCAGCATGTAAACTCTTAGCTACTGCTCCAACACCATGCCTGCTTGCTGCTGTGCTTCCAACTATAATGGTCACGAGGGCCAACCATCTAAACTGTGAGCCCCAATAAACAGTTTTCTTATAGGTTGCCTTGGTCATGGTGTCTCTTCCACAGCAACAGAAAAATAATTAAGTCAGAGATGGACACTTGTGCATGAGAGGGCCCTGGGAGCAGATTTCCTACCATTATCACTACCATTATCTTCCTGTCACCTATATAGCGTTAGTGTCATGCTAGTGCAACTAAAAACAGATGCCAATTTCCTTATAAGAAAAAAAAGATTTATTTTGCTTATGATTCTGGAGGTCAGAGTCTGAGATTAGGCAAGTCCCTGGGTTGGGCCTCAGGTAAAGGCTGCAGATGCAGTGGTGGGAAGGTTGTATCAGTGTAGACTCTCACATCATAAGCCAGGAGAGAAAGTGAGAGATTTGGAGCTCCCAATCCTTAACCTAAGAAATTCCCCAAAGCTCTGCCTATTAAAGGTTCATCTACTAACAGCACTGTTCTGGGGACAAATATTTCACATTCAGACTTTTTGGGAGCATCTATATTCATCTTATTCAAATTATATTGAACTTGGATACATTATCCAAATTATACCCACATCTGCATAATACAGGCACACTGACTCACGTACACGTATACAATTACTTAGAGTATGAACTGGAAGAGAACACTGCCTGACCTATTGCATTAAACTGACCCATGTCCAAGTTTGTGTCCTGCATGCAAGCCAAATCTGGGGAGCTTCACAAGGCTGAGGTCTAGAATGAGTTCTAAGGAAAACCTAGCCCCCAGCCGAGGAGTGCAGTACTTCATCCAAATGCCAACAACAGACTAGACATGTCTGGAAGACACCGCCTTTGCAGCAAGTCATGAGAGAAATGGTAAAGCTTGTTGACTGGCTTGCCTGTACACTTTTGAGACTATTTCTGCATCCAAAGAGTTGAATTCTCATTATAGCTGTCAGAAACAGAGGCTGAGCGGGAAGAGCTTTGGCTGTCCACGGATGGGCATTTGAGAAAGGCAAGAGCTTAGCTATGAGTGGAACTTGGGGTGCTGCTCTTGGAGGGAGCCATGGGTGTCAGCTGCTGATAGCAGAAATCAAAATCAAAACCATCACAAATACTCATCACAAGCCAGGCAGCAGAGATGGCTCCAATTAGAGTTACCTCAGATGCCTGTCTGTGCATAAGCTCAAGGACATGTAAAGTGATGCTCTGTGGTGGTTTTAGTAAGAATGACACACACCCCCATAGGCTCAGGCTTTGGATTAGTTGGTCCCAGTTGGTGGCACTCTTTTGGAAAGTGGTTCAGACTCTCTGGGAGGAGTATGCCACTGCGAGTGGGACTTGAAGGTTTATAGCCTTGCGCTCCTTCTAGTTCATTCTCTCTGCTTTCTGTTTACAGCTAAAGATGTGATCTCTCTGATTCCTGCTCCTGCTACTCTGTCTGCTGCCTTTTGCCATGCCTCTCTACCATGATAGACTCTTATCTCTCTGGAATCATACAAACAAAAGAAACTCATAAGTTGCTTTTGGTCATGGTGTTTTATCACAGGATTATAAAGGTAACTAACACTGCACATGCCCAAGGACAGTAGGGGCCGGACAATAGGTGCCAGAGGGAAACTGAGCTGTTCTTGGTTGCAAAAGTTGATTTCCATCACAAGCATATCAGACTATGTCTCCAAGCCTGCCATCAACTGGCTCATGAGAATCCATTAGCCCCATCAGTTCTCTGGTATCTTTGCAGAGCTGACCCTCAGTTTCTATAGGCAGGGAAAATAACTTATGTCCAACTCTCTGTGAAGGAATAGTTAATTGCTAAGGCAAAATGCCATGGGAACCAGCATGAAGGTGGGTGGGAAGAGGTAGTGACTTCCATTCCTGGCAAGCCAGCATTCTTTCCAGTTGCTGTAGTACCCCCCACTTATGTCATCTGCTTGAGCCAACTCCGGAGTCCTGTGGGCTGCATGGGACAGGCATCAACAACTAACATCAACTTGACAGTTCAAACTCACCAATGGCCTCAGCTTCTTCCCATACAAAATAGTACACTGGACAAGGATCAAGAAAGAATCAGAAGATTACCAGGCCATGCAGGCCTGCAGGGGTCTGTCACTCAGCAAACACTGACTAGGATTCCCCTAACATCAACTCAGTAGGGAGAGAGCTGGCAGCTTGCATTTGCTTCAGCGTCTGCCAGTCACTAGTAGCCTAATGTGACATTTTATTTACTTTATCTTACGGGGCTTGGAAAAGGTTTGAGTTTACAGCTCTGGGATCAAGTGATTTTTGGCATCCATTGCAGCTATGGGGTTCCACACTTTGTAGTCCCTAATTTGTAAACTGAGATGAAGAGATAAATGATCCTCTAATATCACACTGTCCTCCCATGGCCTAGCTGAATTGTCATTCTCCTTCCTACATTAGGGCTGACGACAAGGTAGAGTCCCCAACAAATAGGCAAGACTTTTTCTGAAACTTCATCCTAAAATACCCTTTTAGACACACAGAGATGGTGTAATAGTTTCTATATGCTTGGCCCAGGGAGTGGCACTATTAGAAGGTGTGGCCCTGTTGGAGTAGGTGTGCCCCTGTGGGTATAGGCTTTAAGACCCTCATCCTAGCTGTCTGGATTCTGCTAGGAACATTCAGATGAAGATTTAGAACTCTCAGCTCCTCCTGCACCATGACTGCCTGCTTGCTTCCATGGTCTCCACCTTGATGATAATGGACTGAATCTCTGAACCTATAAGCCAGCCCCAATTAAATGTTGTCCTTTATAAAACTTGCCTTGGTCATGGTGTCTGTTCACAGAAGTAAAACCATAACTAAGACAGATGGGGTCATGGGACCACATAAGGGAAAGAACAGACAATAAGAGACAAGTTCATATATTGAAAACAAATGCTTAGAAATGTAGTCACAAAGCCAGGCATTAAATCTCTCTGTATCAGGCTGGGGAGATGGGTCAGCACACTGACCCATCACACTGACTGTTCTTCCAGAGATCCTGAGTTCAATTCCTAGCAACTACATGGTGGCTCACAACCATCTGTAATGGGATCCGATGACCTCTTCTAGTGTGTCTGAAGACACCAATAGTATACTCACATACTTAAAAAAATAAAATAAATTAAATTAGAAAAAAAGAAAACCTTTGTGTCTGAAACATTCTGAAAATTGATAATGGAGGCCAAGAATAACAAGTCTATTACACTCAATCTGAGGATGTTTTCCCAATATCTTTCACCAGAAGATGTGCTAGGTTTATTTGCATTCCTTTGACAACATGGATACACACATGCAAATACCTACAGACATGCTCTCACACACATGCACACAGACACACATGAAACAAGCAAAGGGAATAATTTGCTTTGGCTCACATTTTCAGAGGGCTCAGTGCATCATGGAGGGGAAGGCATGATGGAATACCCTATAAACACATCAGACAAGAAGCATAGAAATGGAAGGCTGGCACTGGAACGAGTCATCCAACCCCTTCTCGTTTATTCTATCTAGGTCCCCAAACTGTGGGATGATGGGTCTCCGAGCCTTGGCTAATTCTCTCTGAAAATAGTGTCATTGACACACCCAGAAATTTGCCTTAACTGATCTCCTAGGCGACTCAAATTCACAGTCAAAATTAACCATCACAGAAGCTAGCAGGATGAAGAAAGTCAGTGTAGAATGATGTCTGCTTTCACCTAATTTCAGAACTATGAAGTGAAAATGTAAGGTAACTGTTTAGGCATCATGGGTGTCAGAGGAGCAATTATTTATTTGATTTACTTAAACATTCTTGAGCAGGACTTATGGGCATGAGGCTATTCTTGGCTTGGAGAGTGGCAGGGAGAGACTAACAGACAAAGCCTCTGCCTTCCTGGAGTTCATATTGCAGTAGAATCTACAGCCCAACATTCATTTAATATTTGCTTAATAAACGCTGAAAATAAGCACTCAGAAAATTGTGTAGTCTATTAGGAACTACTCAGAACTTTGAAAAGTGACAGTAAGGGGACTCGGGTACACAGCAGGGGCTCCCTCAGTTTACTACAGTCTGGCAGGCATAGCTGGGGAAGAGGAGCCTTGGAAGCCAACCCAGGGATGGGCTCAGTTAGGGATAATGGGTAGAGGCTATGGCTGCTGGAAATTGCTCTTCCCTCAAGAGCAGGGGTGGTAATGGTCCAGTCATCCTTCCGTGTTCATAGGAATTTGGCTCTAGAGCCCACTGAGAACACCAAAACCCAGTGTTCAAGTCCCTTTCCAACACTGCGCAATACTTTCAGATCATTCACATACATCCTCCCATAGACCTTACCCTACAAGTGCATGCAGGGTAAATGCCATGTAAAGGGTTATTTTATCACACTGTTCAGGAAATAACAAGAACGTATATGCTTATACATGTCTAGATGCAATTTTTCCCCAAATATTTTCAATTTGCAGTCAGTTGATTTATGGATGTAGGTCCTGTGCATACAGTATACAACTGTATACACTTCACAGGACTTTGTGAGATTACATAAGATAAGACTGTAAAAGCCTGTGGCACAGTGCTGGAGGGACATTTGTTGAAACTACCACCTTTTAACATGTCTGGTGAACTAAGAAAACATCATTCACTTCCTCTCAAGGACACTGCTCACTAGAATGCATGAAACACGCTGAAGAGAGCTGTCCAGACCAGGAGGATACTATGAGAAGTTGAAGCCAAACTTGACCTCTTTACTCACCTTGACAACTTATAAACTCACTCTGTGCCTCAGTGTCCCCATCTGTAAATGGGAAAAATATCTATCCCTGGGGTTTCCAGGAGTTTAAATGAGATCATGGTGGTGGACAATTTACCACTTGTTCAATAAATGTTTCTTGCTGACATCATTATCATTCTATTTTTCCAAGTCCTGGGCTATGCCTCAGAAATAGAGGCTACAAGCTTATTGGTCTACGGGCTCACTACAGAGGGATGCTGACAAAACAGTAGCTTGAACACATCAGTCAGACCCTCCTCTGCACTGGGCTATGTGTTACTTACAGAGAAGCCAGAATGTCTGCATAAGGACCTGCATGACCTGGGATCTAATTACTATTATCCATCCCCTTGCTGTTCTGATTTAGACATGATCTGACCCTAGGGCCTCTGTGCCAGCTGTTTGCTCTATTCAAAAGCCCATCTCTCCAACCCAGTGCAGTGACACACACCTTTAATCCCAGTGCTCGGGAGGCAGAGGCCAGTGTATCTCTGTGAGTTTGAAGCCAGTGTGGTCGACAAAGCAAGTTCCAAGACTGTTATACAGAGAAACCCTGTCCTAAATTAAAACCAAACATGAAACCCCCAACAAAACAAACACAAAAGCAAAACTAGAGAGAAAGAAAAAGATAAAGAAAAGTCCATCTCTTTAAAATCTGTGGACTATTCGTCTCTGCTCCAAGGTCTTTGTTCAGACCGTTTTGACAGGGGATCTTCCTCTAATGCTACCCTTCCCATTCTACTCCTCCTTCAGGACCACCATCATCTGACCTATTGTGTTTACTATGAATTGATCCCCCACTGGAATGGAGGCTGCACCACGGAATCTGCAGGTAACAGGCATCTGACATGTGTTAGGCGCCCATGCAATGGCTTTTGAATGCATAAAAACTCATCTCAAATGTATTCCCACCTACAAGGGTTCTCACAACTGTGCTGGCCTGGTCTGTGAAGCATGGGAACTACATGGTCCTTAGATGACAAGAGGGCACAGACACTAAGGCATGCTGAAAAGTAAAACCTCTGTTCTGGCACTCCTGGGATGGCTCAGCAGACAAAGAAACATCCCATCAAGTCTGACGACCTGAGTTCAATCCTGGGAACACATATGATGGAGAGATGAAAGTTGTCCTCTGGCATACACACATATACATGCATCATAGCACTCATGAGCACACACACACTCATATGCACACCACACACACACACACTTACACATACACTCCCCACACCACACACATAAACATACATACACACACACCATACATACCACACACACACACACACACACACACATACAGAGAGAGAGAGACAGAGAGAGACAGAGAGAGAGAGGTAGGGAGAGAGAGAGAGAGAGAGAGAGAGGGAGGGAGAGAGAGAGAGAGAGAGAGAGAGAGAGAGAGAGAGAGAGAGAGAGAGAGAGAACAAAATATACATCTGCTGTCTATAAAAGGGGGCTCAGATTTCTGGATTCCAGCTGCCTCTGGCTTTCCAATATTTCCTCTTTCAGCCTCAGTCTATCCCAATAGAAAATGGTTCACTCTATACTGCAGTCTCAGGGTCAGGATGGGAGAACTTGGAGGGGATAACTAGGTGGATAGACTTCCAGAGCCTGCTGCATCTCTTTCCCCTCCCCCAAGTCCCCGTTACAAAGCTGTTCTTCATCTACTGATTTCATTACAGGTATCTAGAGAACATTTTATTACTAGGTAACAAAAAGTTACCTAGCAATTTAAAAAAGATACCCTGGCAGCATATGCCCTGGTCACTTCCCACTCTGGGATTCCTATAGGACCTTAAACATAAACTGTCTCTTTTACAATGTCAAAGAGGCCTCTTGAGACTCGCTGTGCCCTGTCCGTCAGAGGAGGAGAGGGACTGTCATGACTTCTTGAAACTCACCTGAGACATGTGAACTACCTCGAACCAGCGCAGGATGCCAGGCAGCTTGTAGGCAGTCAAGAAAGAAGTCCTTTCAATCCACATGGACTGGTGGAAGAAGAGCAAGGATCTTATGAAATCTGCTACTCCTGGCCCTGGTGGCCTCCCATGCACCCAGAGGAGAAGAAATATTGCAGTTTCCAGATACACAGGGACACCTTCCCCTGTGGAATTCTTAACAGTTAGTTTAATTTCTCCCTGGACTTAGGCCGAGTCAGTTCCACCTGGCTTTACAGTCTGAATTCTTAGTCAATTTTGAATGTGTTCATTTGTGTGATCTAGGGGAAGAGTCCACGGTGTTCATTAGATTCCCCCAAAGGATGATAACCCTTAAAAATATTAAGAAACACGGGCCAAGAGCCGAGGGAAACTTGGAGTCACCTCCTCATTCCAGCCTTGACCTTGAGGAGAGATGACAAGTCCAAGCTAGGAAATATGCATTCAGGACACTGACGCTTGGGACAATGGCAGCATTTACTCAGTAAATACTGAGGCTCTACAATGCATGTGTCTGAGGGCTACTTCAACCACACCTCAGCCTCCCAGAAATGCACAAATATCCTTGGCTGTCAAGGTCATCTGACAGGAAGCCCTCTTACATCTTACAAACCTCAAAAATGAGAAGACCCAGTAGACATGTCAGCCTATCTGTGATGTCCCTGTAGTGGTTGTTCCCTGGCTCTGGATCAAGCTGCTCCCACCTGTGTTGGCAGAGGTATGCTCTGCCTGCTGAAGATGGTTGAGGAGGGGTATACTCACAGCAAACTCGTTTTCTGGGTCTACCGTTCCCCTGCGCACAGGCCTGGAGTAGTGGAACTTTTGCACATAATTGGACTTGTAAAAGCTGAAAGACAGAAAGGAATGGAAGTTTCTGGAAGCCATGCCATCCAGCTACTGAAACCTTAAACATCAGATCTGGCACGGCCCTGGTGGTGGCATGTCAAGGTCTGAGTTGGGATTTCACAAAAAGTGATTTGCACAGGGTTGCCGGGTGATTTAGAAGCCACCCTGGGCATTTGCAATTCTGGCACTCATGCACTAACAGTGGCCTGTGTCGTCATTTTCTACAGTTCATTGAAGGGTTTAGAATACCTAAGCACCAAGCTAAGCATCCCCAGGGTGACCTCCAAGGATTGCTTTAGGAACCTTAGACATCCCCCTCCACTTTTTCTGAATATGCAGGGGAGGATCCACGGTCACTGACAACAGGGCACTGCTGTAGCTATGAAGGTGCCCCTGTCCACAGATGCCTGACCAAGATGGAGAGGGAGGCTGCCATCCACTCTGCATTGCATCTGTTTGGGGTGATATTGGCATGAGGCTCTTGGAGAGGCTGTGTCTTCCTAGGGAGCTCCTGTCACTGGTCTACCCAGTCTACCCAGAGGGAAGAACCCATAAGGAGTGGTACAGCCAAGGACCCCACAAACCCCCACCTCATAGCCTACTTATTGACTGTGCAGTTTGATATGAAGCAATGGATGCCTGCCTGCATGCTGCTAACTTTAACCTAATTACTGTGAGAACATATCCATCTTAACCCCCAACCAAGGGCTGAAAGGATGATCCTTTGGGAGAATGTGCCTAGCATGCCCAGGGCCACTTTGTTCCATCCTTCCACCATTCTGTCACCTGCCGATCCATACTACTTGCTTCCTTGGGTCAGCCCGAGGAGAAGGCTCCCACATCAGTTCAGTTTGGTGCATACTGAGGACTTGCTGTACACAAAGATAGCCACATACACCCCAAGCCGTTCCTCCTATTTATCCCTGGCTTTAGCCTTATTATAGACATAGCCCAGGTAAATGGGGGCAATTCTTTTCCAAAAAGGCAAAGCAGGGATAGACTGGCTGAGGAGAAAGGCACAGGGGCCTATCCTGCCACCAACTCAGCCTCTTAGGGTTTTCTCCATTCCCCCCACACACAGTGGGCTGTGGCTCTTACTTTATGATCTGGTCAGGCACTGGCTTGTTCTTGAACCTGGGGTGTTCATCCAGGACAGGCTGCACAGTGAAACACTGGATGTCTATGTCATCCAGGTTAAGGATCTGAAACGTGTTTGTTGGCCACAGAATTCCAAATGTGACAGAAGCCAGCTGAGAGCTTCTAGGTCGGTCCTTCTGGAACAATGCTTTTATTCAATAATCAAGTTCCTGGCTTCCTACAAGGTCCTAACGACCAATGAGCACGTAATGGGCTTTATCAGCTTACAACATTACCACCTTGCAACACTATCCCAGAGCCCTGCTCCAGCTAACAGAGTTGCTTAGCAGTTCTTAATCACCAGTATTAACAATAATGCCCTCTAATGAATGGATGGCTATCAATTACAGAGCACAGCTTCCCATGGTATCATTTAATCTCTCTAATTTCACTACATGCCATAGTTAACCTCAACTGTTCCTGCTGGCTCTGAGAAGCCCAGCCACTTGTTGAAGGTCACACAGCTTGTAAGGAAAGATCAGAAGTTTAAATTTAGGGTTTTTAACTCTATGCTTAAAACAATGACACAAACCACCATGGGGGCATTAATGATAGAATCCCAGCCCCCTGGATAATCTGGGGGAAATTGTGTGCTCATGAGAATGGAAGACCAGCCTGTCTTCTAAATTACCTTGCTAAAACGAAAACAAAAACAAAAACAAAAACAAACAAACAAAAAAACACACACAAAAAAAAACAACAAAAAAAAAAGAAACGGAAAAAAAAAAAACCCTTCATCTGAGAGCTTATTATACATAGTGGATCTCCAGTCCTCCTCAGTACTTCTGAGTCAGGGCCTGCACTTTTAAAGATCCTGAGATAATATCCATGCATGATAAAGTCTGAGAGACACATTGATGGAGAACATGCAAACATGTTATTCTGGTCCTCCCACTCTTGATAGTCGCAAAGAGGTGACCTATAGCAGAAAGTAAGAAAAAGTTGGAAGGAGGGTTCTGTGATTGATTAGTGATGTCTGACACAGTGTACAGGATGCAGGCTGGGCTGGCAAGGCTTATCGACTGGATCTTTGCTTTTCCTATTCTAGCCCCATCATTGCTCATATTAAGCTGGTCATATCAAACTATGTGGAAGTGTTCTTTCATCAACCCCTTCTTTCCTTTCCCTGTTTTCCATTTCTCTTTCCCCCATCTCTTGCTTCAGGCATTCAAATGATTTCCTCCTCATCTCCTACCCAAACCACAACCTCAAAAGTTATCCTCCTCCATGGCTCCTACCACTTTCACTGCATGCTTCCCCTGGATGAATTTCCTCTGTGCTAGCACACTGGGCGTTGACAGTTTTCACCCTGAAGGGTCCTTCCACATGGAAGAAGGACCCCTCAGTGAGAAAACAGCACTTAACTCATCGGACCGGTTTCACTGGGAACATAGCTGCAATCCTTGGGAAGGCCCCGAAATCCCAATCAGGCAGCCTGAGCTGGGAGACCGTTCCCTTCAGGGTGAGCACCCTAGCTGAGGACAGGGACTGGCAGACAGTGATGGGCCCTGACCATCTCACTGCCCATTTCTGTGGCAAGCACAAGTTAAGCACAGATGGCCTATTTTCAAATAGCTGCGACAAGTGAAAGTGATACATGATTCAATATGTCAGTGTGTATACACAAACCTTTGTGGGAACATGGTCTTGCTTACTAGATACGTGTGGCGATCAGTGACTGCTTACACACAGGGACAGCAGCTAAGGAGTTGTAACCAGGGAGCACAAAGCTCTCAAGACTAACCTTTACAGAAAGGTTTGCCAACACTTCTTTTAGAGACAATTCTATGCCGTGTATATTGATCTGAGCTGTGGGCGCTCATCCAAGAGGAAACTCCAAATCTATGACATCGGCACTCTCAAATTATTTAACTAGACTCTCCATGCCTGGTGCATGGGCTGGCAGCAGTAGAGTTCTGCTAGACCTTTGATCTAAGTGTCTTCTGCTATCTTGGACACCTTAGAGAAGAAGTGAGACCTGTCACTTTCCCAAACCACCTGTTGACTTTTTGACAGTAGAAGGTAAGAAGGCAATGTTGACAGTTTCAGGTCGTGGCAAGCGGCAGGCCTGAGTTCAGATCCTCACTCCATTGGGTTCTCACCAATGCTCTGTGCAAGCCATTTGCTTTCTGCACTTCAGTTTCCTTAGTAGCAAAATGGAGAGTATGATAGGCTCATCTCAGAGGCTTACTGTGTGGCAAAGGGAGGAAAGATGCCTACATGTGAAGTTTATAGAAAACAGCTAATAGCATTCTGGTCCCAATCTTTAAAAAACAAAGGATGGTATAAGAGAGCATAGATTTAAGACAGACAGAAGTTGGCATTTAAAACTCCCGGAGCCTTTTCTAATTACCTTCTCGATCCTAGGCAAATTGCTTCATCTCTGCCTCATGTATTCCCCTCAGTGAAATATGAAAAATTTTCACCATTCTAGAACATTCTATGGGCTTTAAGGAACTAATGTTTGCACTGTGTCTCCTGAAGAGACCTAACAAATGCCAGCACTTTCTCTCTGATTTACCAGCTTACTCCTAGCACTGAACCAGACCACAGGGTCCTAAATATAATGTCATGGAGGGGATAGGGGGACACATGCTCCCTCTTCCGTACCACATCAAAAGGCCAGCTGTTCAATACCTGGGTTCCACTATCGGAGCCTTAGTAATAATCCGGGACTCATATGTAACCAAACTGGCCTTTGATCCAGCCAGCAGCCACCAGTTGCATGTTCTTCTACAAATGGCTGTGGAGGGCAGGCAGGAAGGGTAGGCAGGCATAATGAAAAGGTCACAGATGAATATTTATCACCCAAGGGGAAAAATATTTGGATTAAGGTTTCCAGCAGAATAGCCACGGAGCCTGACACCCCCCTTTAAAAAGCTGTAACTTTATCTGTGCTAAAGGGTCCTCAGCTGAGGAAATGAAGCCAGGTTCCCCAGGCTCCACAGCCAGGCTCAACCTGTCCCCTGCCTCCTTGATCTTACCTCCTGCTATGGCAGGACATCGTTCATGAAGACACTAGCCTTGTTCCATGGCTGTTATGCTGCACGCGTGCCCACCCAGCCCCTGCTCCTGTCACTGAATTCTGCTCTATGCATCCCCATTAAGCTGGAAGAGTGAAAACCAGTGGATTAAGGAGCTGAGGGAATAGCATTCTGACAGAGGGAACAGAAGTGGGGAAGGACAAGCAGGCCTATTTCAGAAATTAAATGGAGTGGCAGAGAGACCTGGGAGCTGGAAGTGAGACTTTTGGGTCAGGTGGGGTCTGGGGCAGCCTTGGCTCAGGATGGTTTTAGCTTTATTCCACTGGTAATATAAAGTCCTTTCAGTCCTTGGGACAGGCATCTACACACAGCACAGTGCTCCCTGCCCTCCTTCGTCTGGGCCATCTCCCCTGCTAACACTAAGCTCTAGCCACTTGATGCAAATTTTGTCATCAAGGATCAGTGTCTCTTGGCCTCAGCACCCTGCATGCCTTCCTCTTGGCATGGGTCATGCTTTTATAATAAATATATAGTGGTGTCACTAGCTATCCACGTGTCTTGTAGCATTATAGCAACTCTGTACCTATTGGAAGGCAGACCACTTTGGGTGTAAACCCTGTACAAAATCAGATGTAAAGCCAGGCACTTAAGAGGGTATTCATGATGAGAAAAAAAAAGGACTAGGGAAAGAGCTACGTTCACCCATGAGATGTGCCTCTCCATGAACACCGGGATGTCATTTATACCAGATGTGTATAATAGCTACATGACTTCCCATATATATTAAGCAATCTCAAAATGACCTATGGTGCCTAAGAGGGCAAACCATATATAGTTAGTTGCCACACAGTATACAGTATAATGACCTCACGTTCCCCCTCTGTACATTACAGCCTACAGCTAGTTGAGTGTATACATGTGAACCGCACAGTTACAGAGGAACAGTATGACTGAGATGACTTTTCTGGATCCCATACTTGGAGACTCTGGTGTCAGCTCTGAGCTCTGAAGTGGCTCTCATTTAAAGCTATGGCCAACCCTCTGGCTGAGATATCTTCCAAGGATACACTGGCCTGGGGCATTCTTCACATCATCTCCTGGGGCAGAGGTTGTGTTCATCTTTTCTGCGTTGGGGAACTGGCTCAAAAGCTGCATCTGGAAGTCCTCTCTTCGCTCATACTCCTTGCCTCGGTAGATGAACACTTTGTTCTGCAGAGAAAGGACACCTGTCAGAGACACCAGGACCTGGGTGTGCAGGCCATATAACTCAAGCAGAGCTGAGGGGCATCCAAAATGAGCCTGGGGCTGATGGAAGGCTTGGGGTATGTCTTTCTCCTCTCAGCTTCTCACCAGTTGAAGTAGGGACTGATTTAGCTGGGCTCACCACTGCTTTCATAGGGGCCTAGTTCTGAGGGGCAGGAAGGCCAGGGATGCTGACAGAGAAACTACAAACAAGCTTCTGAGGATAATTCACCATGTCCCGCTCACTTCATTTACATGCCTGTAAAGCTGCCCTTCAATGAGGCCACGAGGCCTAAAGCCCTATGCTGAAAGGAACCAATATCCAGGCCCTTCATTACCTGGCTCCTGGCCTTGACCTATGCAGCCATTTTCTTTACCTTTCTCTGACCACATTAGCCTCCTCTGGAACATAAGTGATGGGGTGATTTGAGCTATGTAGGGGACATGGACGATTCTTGGAACCGTTCATCTCGTCTTTTGGTTGTCATAACTAAAGGGGATGATGCTCCTGGCAGTAAAGGAAGAGGCCAGGGATGTGGCAAAGCATCCCACAATACACTGAGAAGCCTCCACAGGATCGCATCATAAGGCCTCACATGTCTAGGTAACGAAAGTAGGAAACCTATTCCAGACCATGTCTGCGCCATCTTCGTTGAGTCTAACGGCAGCTAAGTTCTTCTGTCTAACCCTAAGCCTGTTACTTACCTGGATGTGCAGCACCAAGACATCTGGGCATTAGAGGGGCTGGGGATCTTCAAAGTTCAGATTTAGACTGGCTAAAGTGTAGTCTCTAGGAGTCATCCCAGGAATATTCCTACCATGTGGTCAGGAGAGTCTGACTGGCAAACAGGCCTGAGCAGCTTCCACCACTCCACCCAGGATGCTCTCTCCACACCTACCCCACATCTGCTCGTGGCAGTGTCTCCTGTAAGTACATTGTGGCTTCCATGTTGACTGGCGACAGGAAGAGACTTAGCAGACTACACTGTAAACCGAGGTCATTTCTGGGGTCAGATCTGTCCATGTCCCTGGCATCTTCCTGACTTACAAACTGGAAGCAGTCCTATGTATATCAAAATCCAACCTGCTACATGCTAAGAGCAGCCACCAAGATACTGATTAGAAAGGATGCTGCAGGGGCCCTGCATGTCCCAAAAATTCGTTTGGGGGATACAGGACAGCATCAAAATTACTTTGATAGTAAGGGTGTCATTTTTCCTTCTGGTTCACTTTTGATCTGACGTGTAGCTTTCCCCATGGTGCAGGTACCATGTGATGATGACAGATCAACTCCACCATGGACACAGAGCCCTTTGTCCTCAGGTTGAGCTTCAGAGGGATTTGCAGAAAGATAAGTGATGTTTACTCTTCTTGTTATTTTTGTTTATTTGCTTGAGATGGGGGTCTCTCTACATAGACCAGAACAACCTGGAGTTTTCTATGTAGACCAGGTTGCTCTCTCCTTCTGCTCCTGTCACAAGTGTTCTTCACTGATTTTTTTAAGTTGGAAAAATGTAGCTATTGTTTATTATTTATGTTAACAGGAGACCCAGCACATGGGCCTTTCGTTATTTTTAAGTAAGTTGCCAAACATGTGAGATTTTTCTGCATATGGTACACATTTGTAGAGATAGCACAAACATGAAGGGACATCTGTGACTTCAATAAACATTAAAAGAGCAAAGGGAGCCTGTGAGTGAACAGAGAACCACTGCCTTGGAATTTCTTGGTAGCGGGTCTTACGTGGTCTTTCCTTGAACACCTCATTTCTGCAGTGGGGCCCTTACTACCCCTCTGTGCAGCTCCATTTGTGGGATAATAACTACCACTGATGGTTAGGGTGGTAGAACTGACTTAGGACTCTACTGGGGCCAGTAGTTGTCTTTGGACAGCAGAACTCAGCTCCTGAGCTTCAAGCTTCCAAGAACAAGCCAGTCTTCAAAGCACAGAGGAATGGCTACAATCCCGAGGTCTCCAGACCCTAGCCCAAGTCACTGGCAAACCCACCCGCAGAAAGGAGGGGAATCCCTGGCCATAGTAGCCAACAGCAAAGTAGTCTGGCTTGGGTCTGAGGATTTTCATGATGTTTTCATAGAATTTGGCCTGCTGGGTCTGAAAAAAAAAGAAAAAGAAAAAGAAAATATGACTTGTATCAAGACTGCACAGTTGTGTATCCAAGGCATATTTAACTGAAAGAATCCACAGTTATGACATTGTCCTCACTCCAGAACCAAGTGACAATAATGGCGTGCCTGCATCTATGCCTGCAGTACAGTGGATAGAGCCATGCTTAGAGCCCATGCCTACCACACTAGGAGACACACTTGGAGGAGCACGTTTACCCATTTCATGCCCATGCCATTCTTGTGAGTATCTCCCATGCTTGAAGTAAGAACTTGGCAGCTGGTCCATATGGAATTGACCCCAGTGAGCTCCAGCTGGGGGCCCTGCCAGCCTCCTTCTACTTCCTTTCTCTGTAAACATGTGGCAGTGACAGGCATTTCTGAAAGCATTTGGATGACCAAATGCCTCCAGATAGAGACATCTTTCTGTGCATGCACACATGCCTAACATATTTTGTGCACTCCAAAAGGTGTGTGCTTTTCAAGTGTTCTTATAAACATTCTGCAGCTCGCTCCACACTTCGCAGCACCCTGCAATCGCGATTGGTCCTAAAGCAATCTTGGCATGGTGTAAGCATATGAAGAGACATGTCACAAGGATCACTTGATGTGGCATAAAACATACATGTGGATCTGAACAGGTTCCTGGATGGTGTGTGCTTCATTCAGGGATGTCAATGTATGTTAGTAGTATGCGGGATGCCCTGGCATGTGTGTGCATAAACTTACACATTTGGAAGACTGTGCGTCTGTCTCTGTGTTTGCTAACATGTGTATGTTTGGGGGCTACTGTCATTGCGTACCCCCTGACACCGACACATGATTGTATTTGGGTCTTATCTTACATAAAGCTAAGAGTTCAGCAGACTTTCACATGATTAGCACTCTAGCCCTCATTCCCCCACCAAAGCTGTCTATCCCCTCAACATTCTGACTCCTATTTTACTACTTTCCTGGATGTGCCTACATTGGCCTTTATGGGCTGAGAATAGGGGTTTGGAAACCGGACACTTGGGCAACCATGGGTGGTGGTGAGGGACAAAGGAAGGAGCAGCCAAAAAGTAAAACTTGATTTCCCCTGCTGAGCCCAGTTCCCTGCTAATCCGACAGTGCAGGCAGGGAAGGCTGGTCCCTCTCTTTCTGATTTCCCTACCCTAGTCCTGAGCATCAACATGCTAATGGGAACAGCCAGATGGGAAGCGTGTTAATGTGATTTATCTGTTCTTCCAAAAGCACAAAGTTGTGCTTTTATTTAATTGGTTTGGTGATTTGTGAAACCTTTACTGCAAATGCAACAGAGCATTGACTGGGATTGCGGCAGCTGCGGCAGCTGCAGCTCCATCTAACAACGGAAGGATGATGTTCACCACTACCTCATCAGGCCCTTCTCCATCCTTCTGTTTCCCTAACCCACCAGTCTCACTTTTCTCCATCTGTCTCTGAGCTGAGAGAGAGCATTGTGTGGCTTTCTAGGGGAAGCCTTACCAGGTTCTGGCTGAGCAGCTCGTAGTCAAAGATCTCCATCTCGTATTGTTCTGCCAGTTCCTTGCACAGGCTGATGGCCTCTTCCCACATCTACAGGATCATCATGGAGACTGTGGTTAGAGGTGGCTCAGCTTTTCAGAGCCTTTGTTAAAGAAGGGACTTGAGCCTTGCCATCGCCAGCTAGAGTTGCACTGCAGACACCTTCTTACCTAGTGTTCACACAGAGCAAGCCTGTGACTTGGTAGTAGTACCTTTCCCTGGCTTCCTTTAATGAATAATAGAGTAGGCTATTTACACGCGCTCTGATTCTTCCTAAGTATCTGGAGAGAGGTCACTAACATCATGCCCATATTCTAGGTGAGAAATGGAGGTTCATCTGCCCAACCAGGAGTGGGCTTGGAGGTCAACCCCATTGACTCTGTTTGAAGCTTTGTAAGTACTTGGTGACTTAGGCTCACCCCCTGCGTTCCTTGCCTCCCCAGAGTGCAGCTTAAGCTGGGGAGGCATCAGAACCGTTTGCTAGAGAGGAATAGTTCCCAGTGAAGTAAACAAATAGCCTGAGCTCAGAGCATTTCTGGGGGTGAAATGGTCCCAATATTCAATCTGTGATCTCCTCTGCCACTTCTTAATGGGGTGATGTGGTTATGGGAGTTAAGCACGGGGCGGGGGGAGCACTGAGGTGGAGGTAAGAGTACTAGAATATTAAACCATCCTTAAAACTTTTAATGTGGGTCCCCTAAGTTTCTAAAATAAACTGAAAATGTGGACGCCAGACACAGAAGCCTCTTCTTTGCTGCTTGACTTTAAACCAACACCAAGATCGTCCCCATCTTGGACTACAGAGGCATCCATGAGCTCTGCAGCCAGGTATGGGGAGAGACAAGGCTGGCTGGAGCTTGACAGTCTCAGAGGATACCCATTCCTATTCCAGGCTGGGTTTAAAACAGAAAATGCACCTAAATGGAGAAGCCAGGGGAGGCGGGGGAGGCGAGAGTGGAGGCTGCCAAAATTCATCGTGAGCTTCTTAACAAAAGTGCTCTCTGCATCCAAGCATAGAAATAAATAAAACCAAGCGCAGAGCAGAGAAGCCACGGCAGTAAACCCAAGACAGCTTAGTGAGCAGCATAAAAATGCTTTATGTGCCAGGAGGACCCCAGTCTGCTGGCTTCACCCTGAACAAGAAGGTTGGGTAATGAACCTGGCTGGGCCACAGGGCTGTTTGACACAACAGGGTGTGTGTGTGTGTGTATGTGTGTGTGTGTGTCTTTGCCAGCTTCTCACCAGTATAGGAACAGGAAGAAAAAAATGGGGTCTCTGTGTGCTAAGAGATTTCTAAGAGGCTAAGAGGGGGCAGGGCAGTAGTCAGACCCCCAGCAGTCCTCTGGGACCTCTGGCAGGCACTGATCTCACCGGCTTTAGCATAACACTGGCTATGGAGTAAGTGACTGGGTTCTGGGGACAGTGAGTGGACACCCATTCATCTGTGCAGTCAAAGATGGGCAAGAGACAGCCAGGAGGTGGTGGGGCACGCCTTTAATCCCAGGACTTGGGAGGCAGAGGCAAGCGGATTTCTGAGTTCAAGGCCAGCCTGGTCTACAGAGTGAGGTCCAGGACAGCCAGGGCTACACAGAGAAACCCTGTCTCGAAAAACCAAAAAAAAAAAAAAAAAAAAAAAAAAAGAAAGAAAGAAAAAAAAGAGATAGGCAAGAGACACTCTTTTTCTTCTCATGAACATCAGCCGTGAGGCAAAGGAGGTGGCTGGAACTGTTGGGCTTGGGGAGGCACCATATCAGGTGGTGTCAAGCCAGGCTTATGGAGTGATGGTCTGTGTGTGTCTGCAGGGAAGGAAAACTGGGGGGAGCTAAAGAGTTTAGGTTCTAATCTAGAAGCTTCCATGACCATGGTTTTTCAGGGCGAGCCGTATCATCTGCCGCCTCCTCTATACTCTCAGGTACTGCCACATTCCCCTGTCCCCACCCTCTTGAGTGGACAATACCAAAAGAAAACATGCAAAATACAACAAAAACTGACATGTCTGACTTAGCAACAGGACAATAAGTGCTTTGAGCATGGGGCGCTTGTGTCTTCTTCTGCTCTGCTCTGCTCAGCACAGGGTGGCTGAGTCAAATCCCAAGCTGGAGACAAACTGTACCCCCTCATGGGGCTCTTCCAGTGGAACTGATGTAATCAGCAATAAACAAATAGAACACTCTTATTTGATGGCTAGTGGGGCGAGAGGTTCAAAGATGGCAGAGTCTCACCTCTCCAGGGGCTTATAATCATAAATTCTAGGACAGTCTTTTCCAACTGCTGAGCCTTAGGAATTTATAAGCCCTTCGTAGACATTACCTCATGTCATCATTCTGGGGAAAGTGGGAAGAACAGACTAAGACAGAGGCGATGAACTGCAGAGGCAGGACAAATCTAAACCAAGAATCCAGTGGTATCCCAATAGACGGCAGGAGCTCTTCCCAATCACAGGGAAGCAGAGCTATATGTGAGCTATTGGACTTATGGAGGGCCTCAGAGAGGAAGTGGCCTAGCCTACTTAGGCAGCAATGGTGGCCATTACAATTGAACAAGAGGACATTGCTGCCCGCTGGCTACCATGCTGGCATTTATGACATTTCCCTTCTCCTAGTTTTCACCTTACAACAAAGAAGCAGATGTTATTAGTATCTCACTATGGTAGCAGGAGAACGAGAACATCAGAAGAGCCAAACAAAACTGTGGGTAGACATGAGGGATGAAATGCCCAGGCATGGAGTATACTGTGCTGTGTTGCCTACAGGGCAGATGGTAGCCTTCAGGCTGGAGCTGCCTCAAGGTCTTCTGGAAGCTGGGGTTGGATAGCAGCTGGTTTGCTTCAGCTCCTGGGAAACCCTGGCAGAATCCTTGCAGAAGAGACCAATAGCAGCACAGTGTCACCCATGGATCTGCCCATTTACCCAGCCTGTATCATCGGCTCCTGCATGTAAGGTTCCTGCTATTTTAGCCACCAGGCATCCAGCAGTGGATGAGGCAAAAGCTTTGCAATTGAGGTATTCCATAGCGAGGAGCCAGAGGACAAGCAAATAAATCCCATGTAAGGAAAGGATTATCAATAAGAGCATGGAGCTTTTCTTTGAAGAAAGGAGAAGGGTGGCTCAGGGCAGGGATGCTGAAGGTGGTGGAGGAAGCTCTTGTGACATCTAAGTAAAACCCTGAAGAGTGAAAAGATCCAACCTGCCAATGTTCAGATGTGGAGGGGAGGCTCCAAGCTGGGCAAAGCAAATACAGTGGTCCAGGTGTTGAAAAGGACTAAGTACATAGCACAGTAGAGACCTGTTCCTCCCAATGGCCAACGTCCTCACAGAGAGAGGACAGCAATTACCTTTCCTTTGTCAAAGTAGCCTATAATGGTCTCATAAAGCGTCTCCTTCAGCTGCCGATGGGTCTGAGGGTGCTGCTGGCCTGTCTGCATGACCTGTGATGCACACTGCTCATCTGACCACTGCCGAGAGAACACAGGGAAGCAACAGAGATCAGTAGCAGCCAAGGACAGAAGTCTTCCCAGGATGAAAGGCAGAAACCTCCCTGACTGGGTCCTGTCCTGTCTCCCTTTCCCCATCTTAGCTCATCTTTGAAAACCCAGGGTTCCATGAGGAAGCTGCCCTCATGGGTATGAGTCCTCTGGGTGCTTGGAGGTTGTTCTCTGGTATAAGACAGAGCAGATGAACCAGGGACCATGAGCTATGAAAGCATCTCAGGCGAGGAGCAAGATAAAGCCAAACAGACACTCTTGTTGGCTTCCCCCAGGGTCGCAATGTCTGTGGTCAGACAGATGCTGTCTGCGATTTCCATTTGTGAAGTAATTCTGATTTTGGCTAAATTGGGCAACTTTGGCTTTCTAGTGGTTTCACAATGTGGACTTTGGGGATTTTTTTTCTCTAAATCCTAATGAGACATGGCCACAGGGCTTCAAAAGCCAAAGGAAAGAATTCTGTGCTTTTGCAGAAACATGCACTAAACACAGAAATCAGCTCAGTGGGCATGGTAATGATTTATCCTCCACAACAAGTGAGATGCTATATAATACTGAAGATGTATGCCCAGGGACTTTCAGTTATTAAAGGTAAAGGTCACTCGGTGCCGCTGGGAGCAGGTAAAATGGCACAGAGAAGTGTGCTGCCAGGCAGGGAGCCTGAGGGGCACCAAGAAAAGGAAAATTCACTTGACTTTCTTTCCCCATTTGTTTTGATTCTTTCTTTTATCCTTTTTAAAACTCTTCAACTTGCTGTGAGGACTTGGTGGGGGATCTCAGTGTGGATGTCTTCCTGGGACAGTACCTTGAGAAGCCAGGTGTGGAGGAGGAGTGTGTAGGCAGCCTCCGTGTAGTTGTCACAGTCCAGGTGAAGGTCCCGCAGTTTATACAGGTATCTGTGTAGGGAGGAATGTGATGAGTTACAAGATGTGGGGCTAAGCTGTCTGATGGGGACAAGAAGGAGCCAGACAGAACAAACGGACTCTTGCATAGGGTACAGGGATTTCTTTGGTCCAGCCATTCAGCCTTCTATATAAGTGGTAATGATAAAATCTAATATTTGTTGGACCCTCAGTATGAGACAGGTGCTATGCTAAGTGATGCCAGGTGCTATGCTAAGTGATGCCAGGTGCTATGCTAAGTGATGCCAAGTGTTATACTAAGTGACTTCTCCCTTTCTACTCCTGAAACAACGTTTTTCAATATAGTCTAGGCTAGCCTAGAACTTACTATGTAGGGCAGACTGGTTTCAAACTATGATCTTCCTATGACACCTTATGTGCTCGGATCACAGGTGTCTGCTATGATGCCCAGCTTTGTGCTAAGTGTTTTAAATGCTTTGGATTACCTAATCCTCTTGACAACCCTATATCCATTAAGGATATCCATATTCTAACAAAAACAAAAACATGAAGTCAAGGGCTATCCTGGACAGAATTCAGAATAGAATGGTCTACCCAGTGTGATATGATGTAGAAGCAAAGGAAGGAAACACATGCAGTTTGTCAGGAGTCACATGTTAATACACAGATGGGCTGGGGCATGAGCTTGAGTAGCATCTCGATCATTGTGAGAGTTCGTGAGAATGCAATTCATAAAGGGACACTCCTGTCCTCTCATTAAGGTGCTCTGGGAAAGCATAAAAGAGAGGAAAGGAGGGGAGAGAGAGGCTAGAGAGGCCCTGAGCTGTCCACAGAGAAACTCCGGTATTCGGACTCACTGACATCCCCACCCCCCTGTTATTTTGCAACTGACATTTTGGTTCTGAGTCCTGTGAAAAATCTTGCAGAAAGGAACTAAGAACCGAGTCCAGAGCAAATGGAGGGGGCTTTGATAAATTATTGATAATTGATCCTACAGTACCAGGTAACAGTGGGCTGAAGCTTCTGAACCAGAGTCAAAACTAAAACTTTCTTTAGGGTAAGTTTATGTTCTCAGAGATTCAGTCACAGTGATGGAATGCTGACTAACACAAGGTTTCAGAAAGATTTCTAGCCAGACAGTTGAGCTGGGGTGGATGGGAAGTCAGGGAGCAGCCCTGGCAGAAAGATTCAACTCATTCTGCCAGCATTGATTGAAGATGAGAAAACTGGAGCCTGGGTTAGAACAAAGGAGGCAGAAGGTTGGAGTAGGAGGGAGGAAAAGAGGGAGGAAGGGAAGGGAGCTGTTTATACAGATACACATAGATTATTTTATGTGCATTGGTGTTTTGCTTATATTTATGTCTGTCTGAGGGTGTTAGATCTTGGAGTTACAGACAGTTGTAAGTTGCCATGTGGGTGCTGGGAATTGAGCCTGCATCCTCTGGAAGAGCACTCAGTGCTCTTAACTGCTGAGCCATCTCTCTAGCCCCAGAGAGTGCAGTTTTTATATCCATAGCAGTGTCTGTCCATTCTCCTCCCCAACCCACAATGCTCTACTTTATTAACAGTCATCAGTGAACTTTGGAATTTGGAAACAACTCTTCTCCCTACAAGGCCCAGTCCTATCTCGTTGCTTCCCTACCAGCCACCCATCAGACCCCCTGATGCCTGTGCTCAGCAACATCCGGGAGAGTGTCTCAGGGAGACATCCCCCATGCTATTTCAACTCCTGAACCATCTAAGGCCCCCCTCTACTCTCCTTTGTTCATTTGAGGGCCTAACCATCTGCTCTACAGACATAAGGAAGAAATCTTAATGAGCCCACCAGGGCTACTGAGTCAGATGTCTCTGTGTGCTTGAGTGAGGTAACATAGGGAACAGAGAATTGCATGGCCACAGCTGTGTCTAAAAGGGCCACCACCACCCAATGAGGTGTCAAGTGCCAGAGTGGAATGAGGGAATAGTCGTGATGATGTATGAGCTTTTCAGGAAGAAGAATTGTTGGTTTTTACAAGGTCTCTAGATATAAAAGTGTTTCAAAGACTATATCTGCCAAAGAGAACAGGCTTTTCAGAACATCACAAGGTCTGGAGTAGGCCAATATGCCGGCTTTCCTAGATTAACACAGGCCTCAATCTCTGAGCCTGTGGGGGTCTGGGACTTACCATCTGTGCTTCTGAAGTGGAAATGAGGAAAGAGTTTGGAGAGACGAAAGCCTGTATACAGGGCATGTAGAGAGAGTGTTGCATCTCACCCTCAAAACAGAAGGCAGAATGATTTGTTTTCTTTTGTTTTGTTTTTGTACTGAAAAAAAAAAAAAACCCACAAGAGTAGCCAGAATGACTCATCCCAAAAAGCCACTCTGGCCCTGCAGACTCTAAAGCTTCATGTGTCACAAAGGTCGGGACAGCCTGTGGAATGACTTTTTCCACACAACTAGACTAGTGTAAAGCAAGAACCTAACCAGGGTGGTAGGCTCAAAGTGAGTTTAGGGGCACAGGCTCGGCTTTTGACAGAACACACTGCAGCTGTGGCCTCACAGGAAGGAGCACAGAAGCCAGTGTCCAAGAATCCATTGTTGCTATTTATTGGAGGGAAAAAAAATAACACACCTGTTCAACAGTACAGGTTTGGATATGTAAATGACAGCATATTCTAGACAGGAAATTTTATAGTTTCATTACAAGTGATGCTGAAATACATCTTGTCAGGTAAAAAGAAGTGAGGGATAAATTATTATTACTAAAACTCCATGTTTGCAGAAATAGTGCATGAACAGAATTAGATGTATATGTAAGCATAAAAAGCCTGAAAATATGTATGTATTTCAGAGATTTATTTCAAATTTTATTTTGCTAGTCTGTATGTTATGAGGCCTTTTTGTTTTGACATAGAAAAATCTGTGTTATTTTTATAATGAGTAAAAAATAACAGTAATATAGTCGTGGGTTTTTTTTTTTTTTTTTTTTTTTTTTTTTTTTTTTTTTGCAGGAAAAATATAAGATATTGAGAAAGTTAGCAAAGGAGGTTTTTTGGGTCCAGGCTAATGTCCTCAGAAAATCCTCTTATGATAAACTTAAAAATCTAGTAAATGCCTAGCAGGGAGGAGACATACATCACATGATATTCTTCACCCTTTTATTTACTTATTTTTCCTATCATAACTCTTTGTGTCTGCGTGTGTATGATATGTGCATAGTGTGTGTATATATGTGTGGAAGTCAGGGTACAGCATGAACAAATGAGTTCTTTCCTTCCCCTATGTAGGTCTCCAGGATTGAACTCAGGTCTTCAAGGGTTTGGAAGCAAGCCCCTTTACCTGCTGAGCCATCTTACTACCCCGTCTCTTCTCTTCAAAGCCAGCCAACTAAGGGCTTACCATGTTCTGGGACTAAAGAGGATTTCTCATGCTGCTCCACAATAGAAGCAAATAAATGCACAGCTCAAGTGACATCATTTAAGGGGAATGCACAGAGGAGGACCACAGGCAGTCTGAGAGCTCCAGGGTGTTCAGTGGGGATGACCAGGGAAAGAACAGAAGGTGCTACCAAGTTTTGGGAAATTGAGAGGAATCAGAACACCAAAAGCCAGGTGCTAAGAAGACAGGTCTAAACTCCGTATCAGAGGCAGCTCGGGCAGCTCGGGCAGCTCGGGATACTGAGCACAGAAGCACCATAGCAGGCAGAGGCTTTAGGTGACAAAATTCTTACCTTATGTACATCTCCTCCCTGTTGTTATCTTTGTAGAAATTCTAGGTGAGGAAGGAAAAAAATGGTATTGAGTGCTTTTCTTTGCAAGGCTTTGGGGAAAGATAATGTGGCAATGGAGATGAGAGAAAGATCGCTGCTTACTGTCCGGGAACTCCAAGAAGGAGCAAGACGTTCACTTTGCCAAGTGCACCCAATAGCCTCGTTGGGAGACTTTGCTCTGCAAGTCACTTCCCTGACTGTAGAGGGACAGAGCAAATGTCTCAGTCGTCACATATTAAGGGATGCAGTGAGCTGTTTGTCAGGCAGGGTGGTAGGCTAAGACTGGGCCAGGCAACTTTTTAAAGGCTGCCTGGCTTAAACGTAGACCTCCAAGAGCACATGCTCATTCTGACACTTGCCCTCCTGGAACTTTATATTCCACAGCTAAAGCACTTAACCTTGACAATGTCTGGGAGGTACTCCAGTGCCAGCTTGGATGCTACCATTTGTTTGTCTGTTTGTTTTTGGTTTTGTTGTTTAAATTTTGCTTTTTGTTGTGCTATTGATTTTTGAAGTAAGCTGGTCTCAGATACATGATCTTCCCACATTAGTCTCCTGGGATTAGTCTCCTAGGCCTGGTTCTTAGGAGTTGTTTGTTGTTTGTTTGTTTGTTCACTTAAGAGTCTGCGTGTATGAGACAGGTGTCTCAGTGCCCATGGAAGCTAAAAGAGGGTGTCACATCCCCTAGAGCTGAGATTACAGGCAGCTGTGGACATAGTTATCAGGAATTGAACTTGGATCTTCGAGAAGAGCAGCAAGTGCTCTGAACTTGCTGAGCCATCTTTTTCCCAGTTAGGGGCTCCTTAAAGTGTAGTTTCCCTGGACTCTGCCACTGGAAGTCCTACTCTTGCGACAATTTAAACCAAATCCTTACAGACTTTGGGCCAGTCTGAGAGTCATATGCAGGATGTGAGCATCCACACCCTCCTGAAGCTTAGAGAAGAGCAGGTGACATGGTCCAGGCCATACAGGAGGGGGGTGGCAGTGCTCATTGGCATGAGCTCTTCTGACAGCAGACCCTTGCCCTGCTCATGTCTACTGCTTTGAGTGTCCTCAATGCAGGCATGTTCTGGTCTGGCTGATGAAGGTCAGTTTCTTCAACCATCTCCAACCTTCCTTAGAGAGAAACTGGAAAACCCCTCTCCACGCTCTCTATGTAAATCAGGCCTGGTGGAACTATTAGCATTGGATTCCTTTCTGCGTAGTCAGGATTTTTAAAGTCCCTTTGGCATTCCAAAAAATCGATAGCAATATCTAAGCTGTTACAAAAGAGTCCACGTCGATAGGAGAGGCCACACAACAGAGCCTGAGGGGCAAAACTTGTATTTCCAGAGCTCTGGGAAAGACAGGTGGCATATGTAATTCGCTAGCTATTATTGTCTTACTTCTATGGATGCATAAAGCCCTTAAAGGACATCTTCGTAGCTCCCACTTCGTATACAAGGAAGCTGAGGCACAAGAGACCTCAAAACACAGAGCACAAATGCTGAATTTTAACCATCTTTGGCTGAGTTCTACAACAGTTAGCCTTGCTTCTCTCCCAAGAGCAGAAGTGAGGCCCAAGCTTAGCCTGAAGGGAGGTCCAACTCTGTCCCTGGGGACCTGGCAGTCACTCACCAGCAAGTTCACTGTGCAGCTCATGCGATTGTCTTTGCTCTCATCTGTCATCACTCCCCGATAATCCAACAACTTTTCCAGCAGCCCTTTGACCAAGCTCACGAAGTTCTCCACCGACTTGGCAATGGTCGGATGTTCCGCTGTGCACTCCATCAGGCTGTGAGGAGAGAGGGTGCTGAGCTCACACCGGGAAACTGCTTGTCAGCTACAATACTACACAAGTGGCCAGTGAACCCAAGCTCACGGTTGGCATATTTTCTTCACTCATACAGTAATCTATCCATACAGCACAGCAAATATTCTTATACCACCAGAATGGGAAAAATAAAAATAAAAATATTCCAATATGGCCAGTAGTGCATGGATGGGGCGAGAGGTGCTTACAGTTCTATCAGCAGGAGTAGTACAGCAGGGTAACCATTCTGGGTAGGGATTCTCATAACATCTAGCAATGTTTCACATGTATATATCCTCTGACTCAACAACTCTACTTCATGGAATCTTCTCTATAGGAGTCTGTGCTATAGAAGTACTTCTAAAACTATGCCAGAGTATATTTATAGGATTTTAAAATTGTATAGAATACTGAAAGAGCTGGAAACATCTAAAGTGTCCATCAAATAGAAAGTGGTTAAGTGAAGTGATGTATTTTCACATAGCATAGTTCTATGAAGCCATTAAAAAGTATTAGGAAGTGAATCGATGACATAAAATGCTCTATAAAATACACGGTTAAATGAGATGCGTAAGTATCCGAACATTTTATTTTTATTTAATTGATTGTTCCAGAGATGAACATGTCCCAAGTACTATCCTTAGTACCAGAGAAAGAAAAACTCCTTTAATGCCTCATCATGGTCTACTGAGAAGAGATCCCTATGCACAGGGATCCTACAGGATGGCAAGGTCACCTAACTTGTTCAAGGTCATACAATTGGTAGACATCAGTAGCCTGGATCCAGCATCCATGTCTCCATCACCCAACGCCATCCATGCACGTGTAAAATTCAGAATGTGTCACAAGACATATGGCCAGGAAGAACAAACACTAGCCACTTAGTTGTGGCCTCTTCTGGTGAGGGGCTCACATGAGGAAGAGAGAGATGAGATGCTCTGTTTTTCTATTGAAACAAAGGAGTGTTGACTGAAAAAAAACATAAAATTAATATAAAAGTATTACCTGCGGCATTTTTAAACACTTACCAGCTGATAAATATGGTACTAAGCATTCTGTAGTAGAAAGTATGACTCTAATATGCAGAGACTCATGCCTGTTCTTGCGAATCAGGGTGAGAGATGAGCAAGTTAAACTTGGGGCAATGAAAGTTCTCCTTAGCCACATACGTGGTGCTAGGCATTATGTCGACCCCTAGGGGAGTTTCAACAACTATAAATTCTTCCTCCCCATTTGTAGAAGAGGAAATCAGGGTAGAGAAAGGTTAAAAGGTCAGCTGGAAGTGGAGACCTTAGGAGTGAACCCAGTCACTGTTCGATTTGGGGAGAGATTTTCCTGCAGACTTTGCATCTATTACTGGGTGTCTTGGGGCTCCCAAGTTACTCCTCTGGGCAATGCGAGTTCTCAAGTGATCTCAGGAGAAAGAGGAAGAAAAGCAAAAAAAAAAAAAAAAAAAAAAAACAAAAAAAACAAAAACAAAAACAAAAACAAAACAAGGACTTTGAAGGGTCATTTCATTCCAGAGGCCACGTCAGGCTGTAAGGAAGTGACATCTCAAACTGTGGCTGGGATCAGACACATCTATCTTGCCCCAAGAGTAGCATTTGTTCCTGGCTCTCAACAAGCAATGCAAATGGCCTGTGATTTACACCAGTCTGGTTCTGCTACAGCTGTTCCTACTTCTCTGAGACAGCCCTGTTCCTCACCCTAATGATAATTCAGTCAGGCTCTGCCCAGAATTTGGTGTGGAATTCCAGGCAAAGGGCCTTCCTGGGCTCAAGCCTGAGCAGAACAAGAGTTCTCAGCCCTGCAACGTGCTAGAATATCTGGGGAACTTTTACAAAGCCATGCCCAGCCCAAGCCACATCTTTAGAACCTCTGGACGCTGGGACAGCAATGATTTGCTCTGTGGCTCTCCAGGTGATTCTAGTCATTAGCTGGCATTGGCAACCACTTCTACGATCGGTTTTGCTCATTCTGCCTGGGTGGACACTCTGGGCGGAGACCCTGCTGCCTAGTTCCCAATGCTGCAGGGCCCTGGACCACCCTGTAGACACACAAGGGTTTACAAGATTTATCTTGAGTGCTTTTGTATCTCTACTCTTTTGGTGTGAGGGAGGAAGGCTGCTCACACTGTTGGGGACTGGTGGACTGGGTAGTTAGCCATCACCTACCCATCTACCCACTCAACCAACCCGTATTGTTCTACAAACTATGGGTTCGGAGAGCATCAAGACCAAGTCACCTGGAGGTCCTAGCTCAGAGAGAGGTCCTAGCTCAGGGGAGGCAGAGATAAAAATGAACTCCAGTGTGTAACGGTGTGTAAACCTACACTGAGAACTGCCTGCTGTCCTGTTACCATGCTAAGCCCGTTTCACTGTTCATCCTGTCTGAACCCCTGTAATTCCTTAAGGCAGTCACTAGGTTGACCCTCAAACCATAAGTGAAATATGATGCCTTTGGGCCTAGGTTCTGATATCCGTCCTGTCAAGGTCACATCACTCTGTCCCTTGAATCCCACAGCGGAGTCTAGGTGACAAGAAGAAAGCTCTGGGAATGGTGGGTCCATACGGATAAAGCTTTCCTCAGTGGGTGGAGCGTGGTGATATCACCCTTTGCAAGCCGAGGCCTTGGGGACTAAAGCAGCGGAGCTTCCCAGCAATTACACCCTCAGACTCAGTATAGGAGGCCTCCAGACGGAGGAGTCTTACCATTCCACCCAAAGTGGGAGGAACATTCTGAGGGTAGCAAGGACTGCGGTGCTCGGTACGTCTGCAGTGTACTGTACAAAGGCACTTGAGGACTAAGACTCAGCCTCATTCCGTGTCTAAGCCGTGTTCCCTGGTTCAAAACTGTAGCTGGCATAGGACAGGAAGCCCTGTTCCAGTCACTATCCAACTTCTAAGCAGCACCAGGAGACTGGATCTGTCTAGAGAGGTTCTAACCCAGCTTAGGCCTTACATCAGGGACTGGAAGGAAGTATGAATGGAGGGGAATCAACTGGAGAAGGACAGTAGCCTCAGGGTTCCCAATGACAACATTACATTCCACTTGGTTGGTAAGAATAGAAGTTGATATACCTGTACTATGTACTAGGCATCAGCAACTATGTTAATGAAATAAAATTAAAAGATGTGAAGAAAGAAAAACAATCATGAGATGCACCCTGCAGACCTTCCCACTCCTCAGTCCTGACATAACATGTATCTATTTACCTCTAATTTGCCTATAAGGAAACTGAGGCTCAGGGAGGGCAGAAGAAAGAGTAGGACCCAGGGCCCCTGGCCTTTCTGAGCAGGCCCTGACTCCTGCGTTTGACCTAGTTCATTTTGTGTAAAAATCATTCACACCTCCATCTCTGGAGGAAAATAATGAGCTGCCTTTAATTTCCCTGACCCGCTAAGGACTCCTTTGATAAAGAATCACTCAGGAAGGCTTTTGTGAACCCTGCTGGTAGTCTGAAGCCCGCCACGGGGCTTCATCCGCTTATAGAAATGGAAATTGCAAGAGCAGACAGGGTGCAGCTCCTGGACAATATTTAGATTCTCCCTCTCAGAACTTTGAGATAAGCACTGACTTCTACCCCTGGAGAGTCAGCTATTCTCCAGTGGTCCCGCCAACCTTCCCTGATGGATCTGTCTGCGATATGGGTGGGTATATGGGAAACCTGTATCTGGCATCAGGCAGAGCCAAGGCTAGCTGAAATGAGACCATGCTTTCAAGGTCTCCATCGTTACTGCTCAGCTCTGATCGTGTTGGGCAGTACAGGATAGGGGCCATGACGGGGGGCGAGGGCAAAGCCTTTGGTTTGCCTTTGCTATGAAAGGCAAATATTCAGAGAGGATTGAGGAAAGGGTTCAAAAAACCAGAGCCAGATCAGAGCCTCAGTGGGCACAGAGGACAGGAAATCCGGATGCCTGACCATTCTCCCAAGCCTCCGGAGAAGGCCTCTCAGGCAGGGCAATTAGGAGGCAGCCAATGACAGGAACTGGGAGCCAGGCCGAGGGACTGAAGCATCCGTTAAATGTGTACCTGCCGTGTGCCAGATGCTTCTTAATTACTCTGGCTTCAAAATAACCACAGGAGCCTATTGTTCCCACTTTAGAAATGGGGATACTGAGGCCAGAGGGGTTGTGCCATTTGCCTAGCGTCATACAGCTGCAAAGTGGGGGAGTCAGGATTCAATGCAATGGCCCCTCAAAAAAGATGCAAGTGAATGATAAGCCCCAGAAAAGTGTTCAACATCCTCAGCCTGTGGAAATGGACATCAGAACACAAGGGTCTTCTGCACGTTCTTGCCAGGATGGCTATAATCGCTAGGACGGATGCTAACAGGTGATACAGGAAAAGGAGACATTGGTGCCCTCCTGTTTGGTGGATGGAGAAAAATGTGGAGCTGTGCCCTTATGGGTCTGCTGTCCCCTCAAGAAGCTAACTGTCTTTATCCTGATATTACCCTAGAGCCATGAAATTCTATACTAAGGTACAATTACTATACTCACGGAGTCTATCTAAGAGCCAACGAAGTAGATACAACCTAAACAACCACCTGCTGGTTATTAAAAGAAAAAAAATGAATGAACAGAGTGCCATAGTCTATGAAATGTCCATAACAGAGAAACGCGTAGTGAGAAAGCTGTCATGGCTACACAAGGCTAAGGGGAGTGTATTGCTACATGCATGCATACATGTACAAGGTTGGTGTGCCTGAGGAGTACAGGGCTCCTTTTGGTAGGATAATGAAAATATTCTAATTTTAATTGTTATGTGGTCACTCAATTCAATAAACACACTAGAGCAGTTCATGGTAGGTAGACAGCACACGGTACATGAATTTATCTTAACATTTGGGAAAACAAAATGAAAATTTCTTGACTTCAAATCCAGTCATGCTGAGTGCTACTTCCTCTGCATTGTCCGCTCCAGACTTGGGCGGCATTGAAGTCTTACACAGCACACTGAAGGCCTTATACCTCCTTCAAGGATGCTTTTCTCAGCATCCTCTGACAATGTGTTTACCTCCCTGAGCTTAGAGGTCACCCAATGAAACATAGACCCAAGACAGTAAACCTGACCAGAGATACACACAATGTGAGCTGCTTACAATCAAATCTGTCGAAAATCAAAGAGGAAGATGGCAGTAATTATTCCACGCTCCAGATCTAAAGAGGCGGTTTTCTCACTGCCGTGTTCTTTTCTCTTTCTAACACGTTTCTTTTGATGCGGCCCACCCCATCAATAGCAAAGCACAGGTACTTCCTGAGAAATGTCAACTTTCCTCCCAAAACAGTTCCTTCAGTGCCATAAGCTTCCTGCAAAAGTCTCCCAGGAGTGGTAACCAGCAACCCCATACCCTGCCTGCCATGAGAGCCTTCCAGCCTTGGGTGGCCCTTCACAGGCTTCCTGGGCCTCCAGCCTGAACTTACATGGACTCCAGCAGCTGCATATACTGCTCATCCCCCCGGCCTCCTTCCACCTCATGGTCCAGCTTCAGGATGATTTCATTTTCAAACTGGAAAAGTGGTTGAAAATCAACAAAAACAACATTAGAGGACCACGTGCTGAGCCAGTCAATTCATTAGTAGAATCAGAGCATCAGGGAGCAACTATTTTCTTCCATTCCCAGTGCCTGGGCCTGTAGATTGAAAGCTGAACAGGACTCAATTCATATCCAGAGGGTGTGGAGGAGGGAGCTGGGCTGAGTGCTGGAGGATGGGGGGAATAAGAGGGAGGGAGGAGGGAGAGTGAGTGCTTCTCAGATATTATTTCATTTGAGCCTGCTCACCAAGGTTAATTAGAGGTTTTACAGGAAGGTAAAAGGTGAAGGGAATCCCAGGCATGTACAGAGGCAGGGGATAGGGCCCTGCATCAATGGCGCATTGTCTCAGACAGCTATTATTTTAGTTCTGCATTCCTTTCCCCATAGTCAGGTGATCATACCAGACCTGATCTCAACCCATGGGGCTCAAGCAGTCTCAGAACACCTCTTTTTGACAAATGTGGACAACCAACACAGGCCCATCCCCTAATCAGTGTATTCCAACACTCATGTATGTGTCAAGAATCATAAAGACCCAGGCTGATCCAGTGAGTCTAACCTGAGACTTTGTTGGAGCTCTTAGCAACAAGTGTCATGCTGCTCAGCCTGGAAAGAGACTGTTGTAAGCCTGAGACTGCTAATGATGGCACCAATGAATTTCTGCTTGGGATCACATTCCATGGAGGGAAGCAGAGAAGCGGGGTTGAACATAGACCTGATGCCACTCTGAGTCTCTGGAAGCCTTCCCATCTCAGTGAGTTGATATGTATGAGTGGGTTTAAAAAGACACACACACACACACACACACACACACACACACACACACACACAAAATCAACCAGTGTATGTGTGTCCATTTGAATTGATGTTTTGTTTCCTGCAGCAATGTGTGTGTGTGTGTGTGTATGTGTGTGTGTGTATGTGTGTGTGTGTGTACATGTGTATATTGGAACATATGTATATGTATACTGAAATATATATGTGTGTTATACTAGAGTATATATATATATATATATATATATATATATGTATATATATGTGTGTGTGTGTGTGTGTGTGTGTGTGTGTGTGTGTATGCTGGAAAATATAAATAAGATATAAAAGCAAATAGCAGATCTCATGTTGTCAGAGACTAGGCCAGTAACAGTAGCAGAAGTCAGAGATAAAATTAATAATCAGAAATCAACTTTCCTTTCATGATTTTTTTCAAATCCATTGCATTGAAATCAGAGAATGTTTTCTCCCTAGTGCCAATGTCAAGAAGCATTTTGCCCAGTGGAAATCATGGCTTATTCAGTATACTCTCTTGAAGCATCCCACTGTGTCTCTGTACAGGACTGTGACTCAGAAGACTTTGCATTGTCTTGGTACATACTCTGAAGAATGCAATCAAACATGCAGTCCACCTGTGTCGTTTACTGCTATGAACAAAACCCGTCCTTGTAGAGAGATAGGGGGACATTGGCAAAGGCTGCTGAGACCTAAGAAGGCACCAGGGCTATTCGGCTTCTAACGCAGCCTCTTCACACTCAGTCGTCATAATATCCCATGAGGCCTGGAGGTCAAGCGTCACATTTGAATGCAATAATATGTGATGAGCAGCCATTCCTGGTCTGGCACAGCCTCCAGTAACTGCCAGTTATTATTACAGATGAATCAGGGGCTGTTTCAGGCCTCAGATGAATGTTGGAAGCCTGTTGGTAGCTCTTTCCTACGCATAAAGAATGGAGTCCATTGAGTCAAAATCTTGAGGTGGTAGAAAGACAGGGGACAGAGTCAATATCTGCCTTCCATTCATGTGATGCTACTGTTCCGCACCACCACCACCACAACCCACCCAAGGTGCTCAAAGTCAACACAAAGGACCAGAAAATCCATGTTGATCTAGCACAAGCACTAAGGAGTTTTCTGTCAATTGCCAGAATTTGGTGAAGAGCTTCTAAAAGAGCCTGGAGCTCTTTTTTAAAAGCCTGGAGCTTTTAAAAGAGCCTGGTAGGGTTGTGATAAATATAAAGGGAAGGGCAATCCCCATGGGGGTGGTGGGAGCAAAGCTATAGAGGTAAGGATGCAGTACAGCTGGAGCAGGGACTTGGAGGGAGGGATGGAGGAATGGAGGGAAGGATGGGAAGGAGGGAACGGGACAAGGAGGAAGGGAAGAAGTAAGCCAGCCAGTTTCTGAATTCAGCCTTGCCTGAAACCTTCCCACTCCCCTGGTTATAAAGGGAGGAAAGAAAGAAGGGACAGGGAAACATGGCGGGGCCGTCTGGAGGGAAGGATGGGCTGCAAGTTTGAAAATGAAGCATGTTCCTTATAGGATGCAGTTGCAGGCATCTCGTCTGTATTATTGTTTTAAAATGTCAGGAGCTGACTTCTGTGATACTTAGAGATGTCCTCTATAGAAAGAGCATATAGAAATAAGCCCTAAGATAAGACATCTAAAAACAGGCTCCGTATCTGGGCCATTGGGTTTGAACCTGGAATCCCCTTCAGGTTCGGGTGTTGAATGCTTGGTTCCCAGTGGGTGGCACTGTTTTGAGAGGCTGTGAAACCTTCCGGAGATTGGCGTAGCTGGTGGAAAGAGGTCACTAGGTGTGAGCCTCTGAGAGTTGCACAGGCCTTGTTCCTGTCATGCTCTTATTCCTGGCCTACTGTGATATAAACAACCTCTGTCACACACCAGCCACTTTGAACTGAGTTGCCATGCTTGACCTCCTATGGCGGACAGAAACCTTCTAAAACCGGAAGCGGAAATGAGTCTCCCTAATCTTGAGTTGTTTCTATCAGGCACTTTGGCTGTGGTGGTGCAATGATAGCAAATACGTGGGTGTTGGATCCTTCCTCCATTCCCCTAACATAGGGATGAAGAACCAGAAGGTCTTTCTAAGCCTCAGTTAACTAAGCTATACCATGAGCTGGCAGAGATCCTTTGCCATGGGCCAGTGGATAAAGTTAAGCCCCACAGGCAGGATGGTCTCTGTCAGAACTTCTCAGCTTTACTGTGCAAAACAGCTGCAGCCAGCACAGAAACACTAGCATGATGTCCACTAGAAAGCTCTCTTTACAAAACAGGTGTCAAGGTAGATGTCGTTTGTCAACTACATCTTGTCAACGCAAACAGCATTACAATGGCATCCACGGCATCACACTGCCCTAAGGAACAGAGCCTCATAGAAGTTCACATGCACTGAGTGAGCCCCAGCCCCACATGGCACCATTACCATCAGCAATGCTGCTGTTATTGTTGCTGAACGCTCCTGGAAGGCAGCTCTGGGCGAGAAACCCAGCATTCTGCTGTTGTTGTGGTCTGAGTGGTTCTCTGGGAAATGCTGGCACTGTTCCTCCTGGTGAGATGAACTGCTCTTTGGAGCAGAGCAGTGAATGGAGTAAATAAGTACTTGTCTCTGGGTCACAAAAGAATCTGTCGGGAGGCAAATTGCAGCATTCCAGGGAGGGGGCAGAGCCAGAGATGGCACACAGCTTCTGAGTTTTCTGGGATGAGTAGGGGAGTTAAGGTCTCCGATAGACACATCCGATGACATACTCAGGGTAGCCTGTGCCCCCAGGCTTTGATTTGCCCGAGTCATGCTTTGATATTTTTCCCTGGCTCCGAGCTATGGGTTAGTTAGCTAATCTTTCTGATGTCACTCTCTTTTGTCCATTCAATGCAGGTTTGAAACAGTTATTAGGAAATCATGTATATGTATTAGGAAATACGAGGTCAAGCCTAGTGCTTAGGGTACAGTGGATTCTGTCAGTGTTCACAGTGACTACCATGAACATCATCGTGTCCCTGTTTCACCACTGACATCCTAATCTCATGTACCCCTTACTTACAGCTGTGAGAGATGGAAGGTTTCCTCACTTTATAAATGAGGACACTGAAGCAGAGAGCCGTTGTCTTAGGTTGCAAAGGCTTGTTGAACTTGAGCTGGGTTAGACCCAGGGCTACAACCCTTCCTACATATACACTACCATGTCACTCTGACAGGTCTTGCCATGAACAACATCAATGTGCAGAGCTTAGAACGGAGTCTATCTCCTCTTCACCCCCGACCTCATCTCTATATCCCTTTGCCATTTGCTCACCTCATCTCTGTCAGGGGTGTATTTGTTAGGGAAAACGTTATTTTGGCAGAAGTCAGATTTTAACAGAGGTCTTGTATGCATCTTGAGAACTAATTCAAACCAAGGGTGTGAACCCCAAACTTCCAGAAAGGACCTTCTCTTCTAGCTTGCCAGGCTCTCTTCCATACTTCCGCTGCCTCTCCTAGCAGCTGAACAGCACCCCAGCTATTTATTATCTTGTTCAATAGAATGTTTTCTGATCGGAGCCCTGCCCTGCTAAAACTGAAATAAAGGAGCCAAGAGAAATTCCTCCTATTTTGGGTGCTGACTTCAATGGGGACAGACTATTACACTCCTAGGTGACGGAGGGATAACAAAGATGAAGCTGTCCACCCACCTTTGGACTCCTTTGTTAACAAAATGATGGTCAGTGGGTAGAGGCAGGATTGCCAGGAAATTGGAGGTGATGATGTCATGTGACGAGAGGCCTGTGGGAACCAGTGTGGCCATTTCTTGATCTAGTCTCTAACTGAACCCATGCACTCTCCAGTTAGTAACCTGTGATGGTATAATATTCACTCTACCAATGAGGAGGCAGAACTGGAGAGACCCAGGTCACTCAGCTTACAGACAGTAAACGTCTCAGGCTACAAAGCACAGAAGGGTTCAGAAGACAAGGATGTGTGGATCTCTCACACTCATGGTCCAGACCTCTGGGATCGACATGCCTACTCTATGCCAAAATTTAGTCTCAGTAGAGTTTTCTGAACCAATCTCTTGATCTAATTAACTCAGCAATGACTGAACTCCTATTGTGTACAAGCCTGGCGCTAGATACTGTCACTGAAGGTTACATTCTCCTTCCAGTTTGATTCTATCCTGAATCTATAGTCTCCCCTGCTTGCTAGGGGCTCAGTCCCCGGTCACCTGGGACACAGTCCAATTCTGTACTCTTTACTTTAGACGGCCACAGTTTCTATCCCAGGGCCTCAACACCTACAACTGTCTTTCAGGAAGCTTTGGTTTTCTTGTTCCACAGAGAAGTAACCTGAAAAGCAGCTAGTCTTTCTATCACAGGGGATCACTTTAGCAGTGATTGGTGTTCCCTGACTTCTAAAACTGTCTCCTTGGAGCCTCCTTGCTCTCTTGCCTTTGACTACATTGCCAGAACAAGATTACTTTGAAAAATCTCTGGGATGCCCTTCCCTATGCTGAGTATTTTGTCATGAAAAGTGGTTGGATGGAGGACTTGACATCCAAGTTTAGTGTCTGGTACTTACAGATTGCTGGGAATTCTGAACTGAGGGACGAGCTCTGGCCTGAAGACATGCCTGGCATAGTGTAGAGACAGGCCTACAAACAAGTCACCCTACCATATGAGTGCTATGGCTGCACATCACTGGCAGGACACAATTAGTTTTCCTTCTACAGGAGAATGGCAGCCATGTTGTGGTCAATCCTAGGCCACTCTTAGTCACATGACCTCTTCACCAAAAGACTGCATGTACATATATGGGGTGAGGGTGGGGAAGCCCATACTAAGCAGTGACATAGTTCTGAGAGGGTCTAGGAGGGAAGACTGCCCTCATGAAGAGGACACCAATTGTATATGTTGGTTGCCTGTGGCATTTAGGACTTGGGCTAAAGGGGGTAACAGAACAATCTGGCCTTGAGATGTGTTGCAGTATTTTCTCTGTCCAATCACATTAGGGCAGTGACAGGCCTGTGATTGGACAGGAATAGAGAGGCAGAGCTAGAAGTTTAGGGTGAGACAGGCCGGAGGCAAGGGGAGAAGCAGAAAAAATCAACATGGAGGCAGACGAACAGGAAGAGGGTCCAGACCCCTGTGGTTTTAAACAGCCACAAGTAGCTAAGGTTTTCGCAAGGTTAGAGTAATTGGGTTAAAGCATTATCTTTATCATTTGGCTCTGAAGTTATTGTATTGACATCTTGTAAATTGTGATCTTATTGATATATAAACCTGATTGGATAATTAAGCCTTAAGAGTCGTGTTTCTACTGGGTAAGTAGGCGCTAGATGACTGATTGTGGGGTGTGTGGGGCATTGCACATAAGCGAGATGATCTTGCTAGCTGGGAGAAAATAGCAGGAGCCTGCCAGGACATAGGGATATCCGGCCAGTACCAGCACTAAAATTAGAATGTGGTCCAGCAGGGTAGGAGAGTATGAGGGGTGATCCTTTTTAATATTTCTCACAACAGAGATGAACAAGAAAGAGAGAGAGAGAGAGAGAAAGAGAGAGAGAGAGAGAGAGAGAGAGAGAGAGAGAGAGAGAGAGAGAGAGAGAGAGACTTCTTCTAGGGTTTCCTCTCCTCCATCCCCCATCCCCCGCAGACTGAGCTGCTTAGAGTCTAACTCCCTCCTTACTTACTTACTCCTTACTCCAGCTGATTATAATACCCTTGAGTCAATCTTGGTTTCTGCAAACGAACCCAGGAGACAGCATAGCCTTTCCCAAAGCCCGAGGCCTGAGCTATCTAGGATTTCTCCAGGCAATTAAGCAACAAAGAGCCTGAAGAAGTTAGTTCTAGGCCATTAGAATTAGTTCTAGGCCAGAAGGCCTGGTATGAACTGAGAACAAAGGCCCAGTCTCCTATTCCTCTCGGCTCTCCTAGCTCCTCTGGAAAATCTGGGTTCTCTAATAGGGGCACAGGTCTTCTCTCAGATAGTTTCGGAATGATGTACTCAGGCTGGCTCACACAGGAGGTCTCTGGACATTCTAGACTCCAGTCTGGCTCTGCTATCATGGCTGTTTGAGGACTCACTGGGACCTTGCCTGTCTCCTTTGAGGAGGAAGGCTTCACTCTCACTTTGCTCTGAGCCCAGAGCCATGAACCTAGGCCAACTCCTTTCCCAACTGAGCTCCCAACAAACCTTCCAGATAGTTTTCACAAGGTCACCTGCCCCATTAGCCAGCCTGATTGCCCTGTCTCTTTTGATAAGGGAGCAGCGAGAAGAAGCAATTGGGAGTCGTGCTTAAAATGAGGTCTCAATCAGACAGTCACCAGATCTTGTTTAGTACTCTGTAGGCCATTGGGTGCAGGGGTATTTCTTCTGAATGCCCGTGTTCAGGAGCTCTTCTAAGGCATCACCTGATGGGAAGTGCTGCTCTGAAGGGTGGCAGGATGGCTTTTCATCTAATGCCACATGCCTTAAGGGCCTCAGGCTTCATTTTCCCTCAAATGGCAGTTCATCCTAAGTTGTCTTCAGATACCCACTCTGGGCAAATATCACTTCCAGGTTGCTCCATTCCAAGGGATCAAGTAGAGTTCCTTTCTCCATCTGCACTCCTCTGTCTCATTTCTACTCAGACTAACTGCAAAGGGGGTCTTTCTGGGAACTGGGAGCCACCAGTATCCCTAGTGGACAGGGGACGGTGGGGTGGGGAGGAGGATGCAAAGTGTCTGTTTGTAAAGGAACCATAACAACAAACTAGGTTCCTATTCCTTATAGAACTGCTCTTCTCAGAGTTGGATTTGGTAGAATGATGGATACAACCCATATGTCTTGGAGAATAAACTGGAGAAATCAAATAGGCCTTTGGTCATGCAATAAGTCAGTCAGCTCCTAGTTAGTATGCCCTAGGAATCTCCAAGAAGGGTTCCAATGTGCAGTGGTGGCCCCAGGCCTTTCACTGGAAACATTCTTCCTTGGAGGATATTGTTGGATTGATGTTCCATGCTCTGGAGAAAGCACTGCCCTAGAAGGCTTTGATTACTTCAGTAGCCATCGACTAGACAATACTCAGAGCACAAGTTTTGGGATAATGCTAACCTGTATATTGTAAGCTCTGCCTTGCCACAGTCTAGATGTGTGCAGTTTGGGGCAGTAAGTATAGGGTAGAGCTTAGCAACCTGGGACACCTCTTAGTTTGGGCTATATATATAAGATCCCCAGTTTGCAAGTACTATACACATGTACACACACACATACACACACAGGTGTATACACATGCACATACATGCACACACACACATATACAAACATACAAATACACACAAACAGTCTAAGACTCCTATGTGAGCCAAGGTACACACACACACAACTCTGAAAAATGTAGTGTTTCTGTGCCCCCAACAACCATCAAAGACTCCCCTTTTGTAGATAATTTCTATTCAAATATATTCTCTGCAGCCATATCTTAGTATAGAAAGTAGGAGTTTCATTCAGGCTACAATAGTTTGGGCTACACATACAGTAAGAGAAACTGTTCTACAAGTGATCTGTTTGGAAAAAATTCCTATTTGTCATCTTACATCTATGCATAATGAGACATGAATATGATTAAAATCATATACTTCATGGGAAGGGGCATGCAGAGTAGAAAAAGGATAACTATAATCTGTCCATCAAAGCAGAGATTTATACCCCTGAGTAATCATCCCCTCCTTTCTATGAGGGGGAGCCCCAAATATAAGCTATACCCTAGTACTCTTTCACTCCTGTGGCCTGCTATTGCTCCTGACAATGTATCTGACCTATGTTATCCATTTGCTTTGAAATGGTTCTCTGTTCCTTGGCCATGTCTGTGTGCCTTTACTTCAGTTCTTTGATTAAAACACCAAAGACCTGGACACATACGATTGAGACGCCAACTGCCAGCAAATATTTCGCTTCTTGAATTTGTGCAAGGTGGTCATTGGTGTCACCAATCTCAAAGATAATAAGAGAGACCACATGAACCAAAACTAATGAAAGTACACAGCACGTTTGACAGGCCGTGAGCACCAGTTAATGTCTGTCACGGTCACCAATGCCATTCTGATTAGGTGAGGTTGAGAATGAGTCTGATAGTTGCACAGAAATGACTACAGGCAGGGCAGCATGGTCAATATCTACATACACAAGATGCCAAGCAGGGAAGCAAAGATCTCTTAAAGGACCCCACACTTGGGATGTGTCTCACAGGACCAGTTTTGAATGATAGAGAAGGAGCAGGCAGAAGAAATATAAAGAACACTCCATGGGAGAAAGTCATTCAGGGATGGCTGGAAAGTGGGTAAAGTGGAGAACATAATAGAGGGAATGATTGACAAGCTCAATAGCCATTCAGAGTGGGGGTGGACATGGGGAGGTTGGCCCTGAAACAGCAGCTGGCAGGTGTAGCCTCTGGTGGGCAAGAATCTGAGAATCAACGAGCCAGGGAAAAGCCATAGAACTACGGTTCATCTAAGGACCTTAAATAAGGGGAGCTGAGAGTCTGTCTCTTACAGATGTCTTTTAAGGAAGATTATTTGGTGGCAAGATAGGGTTTGAAGCAAGAGGCAGAAACACTAGGTGGAGGTGAAGAACTTGGAGTTCCAACTGGATGTGGGGCACATGGGAAGTGATCAGAACATAAGGGAAATACTCAGGCAGCTTCGCTATGGCTTCGAGATCAACCTTCCTAAACAACCACATGAGTGATTAGTGCATGCATCTGCTGTGGGAATGGATACTTTTTTACCCAGGTCCAACTTCTAGAATGATGTGGCTTTGATAATGGCCCTCTTCCCACTCATTGTGAGATCTGACTTTTAATGAAAACATTTGAGGGAGAATTATTGCATTTTACATGGGTTCTGAAAGATGTACTTAAGGAATCCTTTGGTTCCTGACATGCACACATGTACCTCTTGGCTGACAGGCCTCTACCTCCATTTGCTGCTCACGTTCAAGTTCAGCTTGAATGTGACTCTTGGATAATAGGATCTTTGGTTCCCCCTCTAGAGAATGTAGCTTTTCAAAGTCATTCAGGAAGATGAAGTGTCGGACAACATTGGGAGCAAGCCCGAGATGGTGGGGCAGTCATTGGGCCTGGAAGTAAAGGTTCCCATAGCTTGAGAATGGGATGGAAATAAGAACATGGCAAGAAACTGCACTTTCATATTGGCCTTGGGCAGGAGCTGTGATAGAATACTGACCAAATGTGATCTGCCAGTTCATAACGGGCACACGAATAATGTCCCTATCCTGCAGAAGCCTCTCAATGAAGCACAGGCAGACGGAAGGTGGCTATCATTATTGGAGAAATGGGCTGGGGATTAGGAATGCTGGCATGAATTTCCAGTGTCATTCTTTTACCTTTTTGAAAGCTCCTGTCCTTTGATATTCACACAGCATCATGTCGAAGAAGATTGGGATGGTGGCTTTCCTGAGCTCGGCCTCAGGGATAAGTGTCATCTCTAATATAGGTCCCACCATGCCTGGGATGAAGCAGATTTTGTTCTGGCCTGCAAAAGAAGAGGGACAGGGGCACATGAGACAGTACTGTGATGGCCCTGCTCCTGAACGTTGAAAGGAGGAGGGAAGCCAACCTGGTAATTAACTTTTTTATGGTTGTTTACCAAGAGCCAGGCAGCTTTAATCATTACGTATAGGTTAGCTTGCCGAGGGACAAATATGCATTACCCCAAGCAAGCCCCGTTTATGAAGGCCGATAGCGACGGTGTGTGTTAAGCGCGCTTCAGTGTCTGAGAGGACTTCCACCTGCATCGCGCCTCTGCATGACACAGCCCTGATTGAAGAAGAAATGATAGTGGCGTGTGTGCAGGCACGTTTAAAATGAAATCTGCATCACGAGCCAGGGTCTGGATAAAATGTTTCTAACAGTGGCTCTCTGAAACAAGGAAAGCAAATCTCTCTGCTAAGGAGCGGTAGAATGGTTTGGTTTGCGGGAGTGGGATTTAGTGCAGTTCTTTAAGGCAGATGGAGCTAGGCTCCTGATGCCTCTGCCTCTGCCTCATTCCAGGGCATTCCCTTCTGCCTGCAGTTCAGCCACACTAAGCTTGGTTCCAGTGCCATGGGCTTGCTGTGCTTCTGCTGCTGCAAAGCCAGACTTGAGGGTGCTTTCCCTGCCTGCCTTCCGGTTCTTCCTCTTCATCACCTGAGCCCTCCTCCCCATGCGCTTGCCATCTTTGCTCGGACGCAGGAAGACAGGTGCCCTCCTGCACCTTACCCTCGGCCCCAGCTAACCAGGTACCTACTCTGTTCCACCCCCATCCCCACTTTTCGCCCAACTTTGAAATGTTTTTGCTCATAAACTCATTTGATTGACCCCCTCCTGAGCTCCACAAGGGCAGAAACCTGCACATGTACTCATCGTTTTGGAAACACTGAGTGGAGTGCAGATTAGGAACCCAGGTAGTGTGTTTCAGTGAGGAAAGTGCTTTACCTGGCTCTTTCAGTCACCAGTTATTTGACGTGGTCATGTGTCTCACAAAAAGCTGAGCAAACTCACCTCTTGAGAAGACATGTGAAAATTATATCTTTGTGCACTTAACACAGGACTAGACAAAATCAGCTCCCCTCGCCCATAGCAAAGACAAAGCACCCAAGAAAGGCTAAAACATCCAAGAGCACCCAATTCTGGGGGCAGATGGCTTAGATGGAACCTTATCAAACAGATGTGCAATGGTGAGCAAGTCTGTCTCACCTCTGGGGGGAATCAATGCCCTCCCTTCTCCCACAACTTGAGGTAACAACAGTATTTGTGCCAGGGGGCCATTTTTAAGAAGAAACGAATCATGGTTTGGGAAGACGGCCCAGTGGGTAAAAGGATTTACTGCTGAAGGGGGGGAAGCTGGGTTTGAATCCACAGAACCCACGAACATGTAACCTCAGTGATCCTAGGGGGAGATGGGATGAGAATCCCGGAAGTGGCAGAGCAGTTAGTTAGTAAGCAATGGGAAAAATGACAAAGAGATCCATGTCAAGCAAGGTGGAGAGCAGGTAATAATATACAAGCTAGTTCCCAGGCCTCCACATGTGTGTACACATTTATATCCCCCCTCTCTCTCCTTACTTCTCTGCCTCCTTCCCTCCCTTCCTCCCTTTTTCCCTCCTTCCTTGCTTCTCTCTTTTTCTCTCGGATAAAAGAACCATTATTTGGTGAGCTGCCAGGTCACTGAATAGCCCATGACATACATCACAGAGCATTGACTACTGCCACCATGCTGTTTTCTCAAAATGAACTACAGAAAGCAGCCTGTTAAGCAGTGTGTGTGCTCCCGAGCCTGGGCATCAGATGTCACAGAGGCAAAGAAGAGAGAATAGTACCTAGGATTGCAGAGTCCCCATGGAGTTAGGGCCAAATCGCAGCACTGCCACCCTTGAAGCTGACACCATGGATGTGTCAGTGGCCCCTCTTTCCTCTTGTGCTCTACAGCCCAGGAGCCCATCTGGTTTCCTCCACTGTTAGGCTGGACATAGGGCAGATGGATCCCAGGGTTACAGAACCTCAAGTGGCACAGTGTGCAGCCACACATGGCTCCTTTTGATTAAAGCGGAAAAAAAAAAAAGCTGAGTGGAATGGTCATTAAAGGCTTAATGTCGGAGGATTTTCCCCAAGCCCAGGGCAAAGAAGCATCCTAACCTGCAGCTGGAAGTAGATGAGGAAGCCAGGCAGAGCTGAGCAACATAGAAATGTTTTTCTGAGTGATCGGCCCCATCACAAAAGGCATTTGGATGAGACTTAAACCTCAGTTCCTCATTTTGACCCAAACAGACAAAAGCAACATGATGCTTTTACTTAGTTCCCGAGGACTTACTAATCCAGGTTTCTGACTTTGTCCTTCATGATCTTTTTCAAACAACAGGAGGGTTTTTAAATTCAAACTTGAGTGCAGTAATAGGCAGAAGGTAAATTAGAACTGTCAGATAAGCTACCTCTGTGAGTACAGATGAAGACCAGAGAGAGAGAGGAGACCAGCGGGCACCAGCGAGATAGGGATATATTTAAAATGTTTTAAAATAAAGGGTGGACATGCTGTAGACTGGGGATTTTTAGATACTTGTGACCTGTTTTCTCTGTAGTCTGTTGAGATATTTGGGAGACTGGAGAAAGAGGAGAAAGGGAGACGCTGGTCTTTAAATATGCCGCGATTGCAATGGTGATTATACTGTTCCCAAAAGACATGTTTATTCCTTTATTCAAAAAACAAAAACAAAAAACAAAAACAAAAAAACAAAAAACAGCACGTTGGAATAATCAAATGAGTGCATGGTTGTGTATATCTTTATATACATAGGCACACAAACTCACGGGTAGAATACATTTGTAGCTAATTGAATAGAAACTCATTCTGAAAAAAAAAGAATCCTCGTTCAAGAAATACTGCTGCTTGCTGTATGAGGGGAGGAAGATGAAGACAGGTGTTGGTTTGAGGGTTCTTTTTATATAGTAGATGCTGGATATCACTGGGTAGAGACAGCCACTAGGAAAGGTGTTTAAAATGTCAGACGGCAAGTTAACACCAGTTAAGAGTGCCGGGAGGGTCCTGTTGGTAATGAGAGTTCAGGAAAAGCCTAGGTATGTGAGAGCAAAGGGGCCCTGTGTATCCCTGCCCCAAGGCACTCCCTCAATTGAACACTGAAGATCTGAGGTCACTAGGAGACTGAGCAAGAAAATGACGATAGGTGACCTGTGGGGATCTGTCTGAAGGAAGCTAGGCAGGTTGCAGATCCCATGAGGCTGGCGCAGGGCAGAAGTGGGCAAGACTCTATGGTTCACTACGCGCTGTCGTAGCCCCCGACATGTACAGTAACAACAAAGGCAGGTTATGACTCTTTGGATGTCAGAGCCTGCTAGACTTCCTGGGACTTACTAGCAAAGGAAGCATCACTCTGTTGAAAGGGAGAAGCATATATCCTCCTACCTTCAGCTTGGAAAAGCATCCTGCAGCATTGGAAGGTGCCTGGTCCTTGCTACCCTCAGGCCTATGGAGTCTCTGAGACGAATGCCCTTGCTCATGTCTCAGCACTCTACTCCATGGCTTTGTGGTATGGAGCATGTCCCTCAACCAATCTCCCCGGACCTGCAGAATCCCATTGTACATGATAGAATATTGAAAGGGTGAATGGAAACACGGGGCTTTTCAGTGTCTGGTGCCTGAGGGAACTCAGCAGCATCAATGCTAATTGACGATGGTGTGTGGAGAGGGCTCAGCACTCTACTGGGTTCTAGGAAGGGCAGAACGACAAACTAACATTACACTATGTGAAAGCCACTGGGCCTTTTCATGGAAACTTAAAGACTACTCGGCTTTTTGTTTTAAACTTTACTTCACTTTTATTGCAAAGAATTAACCAGGGAGAGGATTGGGGTGAATTTTCTTCCACTGCTATCACGCTCACAATCCTCCATATTGTTCTTAAGACCACTCAATGCTGTCTAGCCCACCCCTATAGATGTATGCCAGGCATCATGCTCTGCAGGCCATTTGACTGGAGGGCCCCTTAATGCCCTATTCACCCCTAGTGTCCGCCGTCCCTCCATAGCCTGTCTTCTGCCTCTTCTCCCTTGGTCTTTCACAGGAGGTATCAACCTTATGCCCCACTCTGAGCCTCACCCCACATGTGCCAGAGAGTAAACCTTTAGGCATTCTTTAGCGCCCTAAGGTCATATCTAAAACTGTGAGCCATGTGTCTTTTGAACACTTGAGGTACGGCTGTCCAGAGGTAAATGTACTCTAAGCATACAAAAGTCTACACAAGAATACATTTTTCTTTTTAAATTTTAAGAATGTTTTATGCTGATTATCTATCAAAGTTGTAAAACTCTGGAATGAGAAGTTAAATAGAGACTATTCCTGGTTAATAAGAGACTAAGTTTAGGATACTCAGCTTTACACTGGTACAAAAAAAAAATGTACTTTATAAAAATTATCTTGAAGTTTATTTTTATTTATTTATTTATAAATATTTATTTATTGATAAAAGAAATGTATTTATTTCTTTTCAGTGCTAGTATCGAACCCAGGGCCTTGTAGATGTCATGAGAGCATTCTAGCACTGAGCTCCAGTCCCAGCTCTGTATTTTGAAATCTGAATTTGGATCCTTTATCTTCTGCCATCTAGTCCTCTCTCTTGATGTCAGGCTGATACAGGGAGCTCCCAGCAGCCTTGCCACTGGGAGAAAAAGCAGCCAACACTCTAGTGTGTGGGGCTATTAAGCTGGGTGAGGGGGTTATAATATATTTTCTACCTACAATGTTTTCAACTTATGATGAGTTTATTGGTGTATAACCCCATTATAATGTGCATCGGTGTACTTAAAACTAATTAATTGCTCATTTTGATTCTCTCCTTTTCTTTGTCTTTTAGAACAGGGTCTCCTATAGGCCATGCTGGCTATGAGCTCCCTATGTAGTTGAAGATTAAATTGAATTCCCAATCCTCATGTCTCTACCTCCCAAGTACTGACATTATACACAAGAACCACCATGCCCAGGCCTTTTGAACAATCTGTTAATGTAGACACTACAGTGTTTAAAACAAGATCCATGGCCCACATTCATTTTCAATAGGACAGGTTTATAGAAGGAAGAGCTTTTGGCTCTTGTTGGGTAGACCATGGTCACTCTACAGGGTCCTTATAGATTCTCTGTGTGCCTCAAGTTTCTATTCTACCATTATTGCACCTTTACAGACATTAAATAAAGAGTTGCAATCAAGCTACCAATGGTGAACTTCTCAGTGATATGGGTGAGTCAATGAGACTGGGCTTCTGTTGCTGGCCTGCTTTCAGTTTCAAGCTCAAGTACATGATCTTTAGAAGGTGTTTAGACTGGATTCCTGCTATTGATGTCATAAGTCACCTCCAACTGATAACTTCAAACACATTAATTATCTCATCCCCCTGGAGACCAGAAGTCTAAAATAGGTCTCACTGTACTAGAAGACCAATATATGAACATACACGAATGAGCTCAGAAGTTCAAGAAAGTCTCTATTTTCCTTCCCCCTTCAAGCCCTTACTTTCCTTCCATTCCTTGGTTAATCCACCTTCATCCTTATAATGACCTTCTTCAAATATCTCTGGTTCTCACCCTCCTGCCTCGCTCTTCACGTATGAGGGCCTTGTGATTGATTGTATTGGGCACATCTGGATAACCCTTGGTACTGTCACCACAAGAATCCTTAATTTGCTCATGTGTGTATCCTTTGCCATTTAAGGTAACACAGTCACAGCTTCCGTTATTCTTCCCACAACAGTGCGCAGTATTTTCTACTACTCATACAGACGTCTGGATGGATGTGCTCTCTAACCTATTCCATATTTCTTCTGGGAAACCTATCATCCCAGCATGTCTACAAAGTGTGTTTGCTCAGGCTGCTTTCCTGGAACACTCGCCTTGCTGCAATCTTGGCTTCAGTCCTAATGTGGACCACTCACTCTCTGACCTGTTTGAAGAGCCATTTCTTGGGCTGGAGAGATGGTTCAGTGGTTAAGAGCACCGATTGCTCTTCCAGAGGTCATGAGTTCAATTCCCAGCAACACATGGTGGCTCACAACCATCTGTAATGGACCCTCCATCCCAAAGGGCCCTTCAGGACCTCTCACTGGACCAGAGGGATGGTGGCTAAAACCAGCAGATTATTCCTGTGGGTGTTAAGCCCAATGGCTTATCAGGCATCTTCTACCACCCTCTTGATTTTGAGAAACAACAGGTCTAGTCTACTGTACCAGGTCTTTGGTTTTTTGTTCCAGGAGTGTTAAAATGGTTTTAAATTTTTTTGTTTTGTTTCAGTAAACCTTTTCCATTTCAGGTTATTTTTGTTGCTGTTAAGTGTATATGGTTCTTTTTAACCTTTTCTGCGGGGTTGGGGGTTATTTTTGTTTTTAAGAGGAAAGTTGGAAGGTAATTTTGTTTTATATTTTTTTCCTAGCAGCTCCTTATCACTGAAATCAAAGAGGGAAAACACTTCTCTTTGTAACCATCTTATTTGTATGTCATTAATAAAAGGATACTTTGTTCAAAAAAAAAATGACAGGAGTTGGAAGATGTTTCATGAAAGCTGCCAAATTCACTTCAAGCCTCCAAAGAATGAGTAGAGAGAGTTTTTTAAAACTCTCATTGCCTGGGCATGACAGATGTCAGCAGGGCCGGCTTTCGAGGGTGGTCTCTGAGCCAGAGGCCTTTGGTTGGTTCAGCCCTATTCAGCCAAGACCTCAAGTCTAATCTTCATAATTATAAAATAATCAATTGCTATTTTATACTGGTTCTATAAAAAATGTTTTGTAACTATTAAAATAATTTTCTGAAAAAAGACAGCTAAAGTGCACTCATATACATAAAATAAATAAGTAAAATCTTTATTAAAAAGGAGCCATTTCTTCTATTGTTTTTGTACAATACCATTTCACTTTAAACAGCAATATTCCAAATGTCCCCACCTAGATAGTGGTTTTTCCTTATGGAGTATGAATTGGGCTTTATTTCCCTTCAACCTTCCCATTATTTTCTGGAGCTTAGCATAGAGCTTGGCTTATTAGGAGATGTACAAAAAGAAACAGCTCGGTTGTCCTCATGGGCTTTCAGGGAGTGGTCATCCTACATATGTGGCCAAGATGCCACTGTCTTTCTTTCCCATGATGACTGTTTACACACGATCTGGACATTAAACCAAGGGAACATGGAAAGATTAAATACAGAGTCATTTTATAAAGCAAGCATTACCGCATGCCAAGCAGAAAGCCAGTGTTAGAATGCTATACCATTGGCGTTGGTCCAGGACTCCAAAACACAAACTGCAGGAGCCTTAAATGGCTGGGCTCCTAACAGTATGTAGTCTTCCTCACCAAGAACTCCCACCACATGGCTCCTCTCCCAGACCAGCATAGATGCGAGCATGAACACACACAGAGGCCTAGACTCTTCCCAGAAGGAGGAATGTTAAATAACCTTCAAGCCTGAGATGCGCTTTACAATTAGTTCTCTATAATCACACGGATGCTGCAAATTTCCCTAATGAGAAGAAGATACTGATGCTGAGTCTCATGATGGCTGCTGGCATTAAAGCACAATTTCAAATACTAACATGCATGATGATTTACTCATTATCTGTAGTCTCTGAAAAACATAGTTGGCTATTTCACATCATTTGAAATCATTACTCTTTGGGAAAAAATTTATTCATAAGAACATCAGAGTTGGGATCTAAAGACAAACTCTTCTAAATGCTGCTTAAAGAACCATTTGTTGTTGACCCTGGGTGTGTCCTTCTGCTGCTCCTGACCTGTCATAGCTACATGACCTATAAAACCAGAGAGCCAAATTAGTTGATTTATTAGAGGTGTAATTGGAAATCTGGCTATCTAGGCTAACCCAAAGCTCTCATTTTCATCCTTAAGAAAGCCTCAGAATATGGTCAGCTTGGAGTTGTGAATCAGAGAAGATGGAGCTTGGAATCATCTCCATCCCTGGGGCTGCCCCCCGCCCCCAAGGCATCAAGACAGTTTCTGCCTCTCCGGCCATCATCCCATCTTCCAGAAAGAAAGAAGGGCAGAATAATGATGTGCTATGCTCTCGAGCCCACTCTCTAGCCCCTCCCTCTTTCCTCCATTCTCTGTTTGAAAAAATACTTTTTTCAAAGACACACAAGTATGTCACTGCTGATATTTTCATGGGATGGATGTGGGTCACTTGGCCGCCACCTACTCCAAGACCTCATTAGCTGAGTAAATTGCAATCCTTAAAAAAAGAAAAAGAAAAAAAGGAAAGGAAAGGAAAGGAAACAAACAAAAACATTACCAGCATCCACTCAGCTGGGCAATCCGTGAAGGCTGCTCCAGAGAGCTCAGCTATTCAGTGAGCCACCCTTTAAAGGCCATCATTAGCTATGTAGTGGTCTCAGTACATTGGTCCCTAATGAACTCCGAGCATAGGTCTGGTGTGGATTATCAAGCTAATCTCATTAGTGTGCTAACACCAGAATCCCACAGAGCAACAGGGTAGGAAGTCAATGAGGCAGCCACTCATCCTTCCTGCCTCAGATTTCAGCTCCTAATCCTGAATGAGACAAGGAAGAAGGCCGCCATGTCACTAATGAACGGAAGCCTGGTGTGTGTGTGTGTGTGTGTGTGTGTGTGCATACCAGGAAAACCCCATCAGATGGATGTCCTTTCTTCTCCCCCAGAAGCCTGGCCAAGAGGTGAAGGGTGATTCTTCTGTCAAAACTTCCTTTGTTTTTTATTTCTTGCAGTAGGCATCATTTGTCTGAACAAGGGAGCACCTATGGGAGGCCAATGCAGTGGTATTCTCCAGGACAAGATTTTTAGCAGGGTGATGTGGGAATACAGCCTTACAGATGACAATGCCAGAGGCCACATCTAGCCCCCTTTGACACCTAGGATGGCTTGGGCCTTTCTGTTCTTACAGCTGTTCTTCAGAAACTCCTTGCTATCTCAGCAAACAGCATCCCCAAGGGCAATCGCAATCAATGTGGCTCTTTTCTTGCAGCCTCCAGATGATAGGTCTTTTAATTGTGCTAATTCATTCTGCAGGCATTTTGAGCAGCAGAGATTCTGTGATGTCTCTGAGCAAGCACTCCTGCCAACATGTTTGCTTGGTTTCCACCTCTAACACACGAAATGGCTGAGTGTGAGTTCTTTTTCCTCTCTGAGCCTCGGTTTCCTCATTGGTAAAATAAGGGTTGGAGCATATAAATCCCTTTTCCAATTATCTTCAGGGGTCTTTTGGGGGCATCAGAAAGCCATTTATAGTGGTCTTTCTGCCCCATGATCACCTTAATTACAATATTTTTACCTTTATCCCATTTAGTTATCGAGCATGAATTCTTCTTTTTATTGGCCCTCAGCTAAAAATAAATGCTTGAAAAATGCCGGACAATATGATCTCTAAAGGGCCCTTCCAGCTCTGATGTTCTATGATTCTAAGCAGGTGGAATATTTGGTAACAGCTTTTCATTCATCAGCATAATTGGGAGTACAAGACTCCCTGCCAAAACATAATCTAGATCTAAATAAAATCTTCTGTGGGCAAAACAATGCAGTGAAGGATGCTCAGAGGAGAGCAGGCCTTGTGGAACCGCTTGGGACAAACAAAGCAAAGCTCTTCCTTCTGCGATTCTGGCAGAGCCTGGGGTATGGAGCAGGGAACGGAGGCTTGCCACAGCCTCAGCTTGTCTCTGTTGGTAGAAATCAAGTGTGCAAGCCAGAAAGCCATTCTATCACTGAAAACATGGAATATTTTGAAAACATCCAATGAATCATCATTGATATTCATACACTGGAAAATGCCTTGAAGGATCTAACATTTTGGTTTCTTTTGAAAACCTCTGAAGATGTGGTAGTGATGGCGCTTATATTCCAGCCAAATAGCAAGCAACTGGAGAGCTGTAGCCACTGGCTATTGCTTTGTTCCGGAACTTACCTGCAGCATTTTGCTCTCGCACTGACATTATGTCTTTTTTTTTTTTTTTTTGCCTTATTGCAAAATAATAATGTTAGGATTTGAACACACAGTGTCCCCCACAGGCTCCAGTGTAAAGGCTTGGTAAATAGCTGGTGTCAACTATTTTTTTTCTGGAGGACATGGAGACTCCAAGAGGCAGGGTCTGGCTGGGAGAAGTAGGACTGTAGCTATATATCATTGTATGGTGTGGGGGGGGGCTATATTTTGCCACCCTCAACTCGATTATTTTCCACCATGAGGTGAACCTCATGATGTTTCATCTCAACACAGCTCCAAATTCACAGAGCTAAGACTGGTGGACTGAGGCCTCTGAAACCATGAGCCAAGGGGAGGAATTTTCCAAGCTGTTCTCTTGGCTATTTTGGTCATAGTTAAGAAAAGCCAACTAACACAAATGGCAAGTGAAACATTGTATTTCTTATTTCTAATAGCCCATTCCTTATCCAAAGTAGCCAGACAAAACACACAATAAGAAGATATGCCTGAGGGGGCATGTCACAATATCTGAAGAAGTTTTTATAGTTACAGCTGGGGAGAACATCGTGAGCATCTTAGGGAATAGACCCCCAGAAAGATGACCCAGCTCCCCAGTGTAGTCCTGGGGAAGTACCTAGGAAAACCAAAGGTTATCTATCCTACTCCAAATGTTGGCAGTAGCCAAACTGTTAAATATCTATGGGTTGTACATTCTTCCTTACTTTACTGTTTAGTATTACTGCTTGGATGCCACTTTCGGGGCATCTTAGGAGTGTACAGCACACAACACAATCAGGTTCCATCATGCTGGGCCAGAGAGTATGAATAGGAGTAACAAATTATCACATGCAAGTGCAGACCTCCATAGCTACATCTACCCTAGTCTTCACTCTTATGACCTTCATAGACACCCTGTGAGAGGTGTTATTTCTTTTACTTAGGGCAAGGGATATTCAATTCTCTTGCTTGAGGCTTGCTTGTGCATGACCAAGCAAGGCTCCAGACAGAGCTGTGACAGTCTGTTTGGGTCTAGGTCCTTTACTCTGCTTTAGACTCTGGGAGCCAATTTGTAACACCCCTCCCCAAGCCCACCCCTACCTCTGTCATCAAGTATATTGTCTTAGCTGGAATCAGATGTTGCCAAAAAAACCACAGAAATCAGACTAGGTAATCTACACACTGTACTGTATATTCTCTTACCAGAGATCAGACCTTATTCTAAAAGTGATCCAGAAAACCCTACAGGGAACAGTGGATATGAAAGGTTCTGGGGAGGTAGGAAGTGAAGCCTGGGATGTTCATTAAGATTAAACCCAAGAGAGGCAACCTCTTCTTATAAATGCCTCTACTGAAGCCGGCCAGTAGCTAAGCCTAGGGCAGGGCAATTTGTACACCAGGGAGTCAAGGAGAAAGCCAAATGTCAGAGATGGACGTCCCCACTCTTCGTGGATATCAGTTCACCCACCCATTCATCTTTCGCTCCAAATTTGGTCTATAAGCAGGATTACTGGCATCTGTTCTCCTGGAATGGAAAATACACCCTGAGAGTCCAATTGTCTGAGTTCAGACAAACAACTCCCCCTTTGGGTTTCCTGATCAGTAAGGGAAAGCAGGGGTGGTCCTAAAGGATGTGATATGGAGTTTCAATAGTATCTCTTTAGTCAGACCTCACACAGAATGGTCAATATGGTCCCTCTGCTTCCACCTCTCCCTTCAACAATATCCACAAGCCATCCCTACAGCTCACTGTAACAGGGGCAGCTTTTGGACTCATTTCCTGGAGAATCCTTTCTCCCACCCTGTGAGATTTGAAAGTATTTTATGGATCACATCACCCAAGAAGCAGGATGTAAAGTAGCTACCACCAATCAGCAGCAAGCATTCCTGGGATGCATGACAACAGTTCTCACACCAGCCCTGCCTCCTTCTCTCTTATAAATTCCTGTTTGACTTCATAGGCCTTTGGGTCATCACACAGGCGCAGATTCACATATGCTGGGAAGGACAGGGTCAGGGCTGGTCTTCAGGAAGACCACGAAGATGCATCTTTCTGGGCACGGGTGCCTACTCACCAAGCTTGTACCACATATCACGGATGGAGAAGCCTATGAGCCGTCTCATATCCCCATACCTGCAAGGAGCAAAAATGGCGGCTTTTAACCCTATTCCAGCATGTTTCATGAAGCTCCCTGCTCTCTGACAATCCAAGAATGCAACCTACTTATTCAGGATTTTGTTGTACTTTGCGTGTGTGAACTGCTCCAGCTGCAGAGAGTCCTGAGTGATAAAAGCAACTGCCAGATGAAAATAGTTGTTCCACAGCTGTAAAAAAAATAAAAAGAGGAGAGCAGTCATGGAGAGGGTCTAAAAAAGGGGAAGGCATATTAAACGCCAGCTAACGTGAATAATTTATAAAGACGGCAGAAGACAGAGGCGAGACCAGTTTAATTGTGTGCTCTGCAATTTTCTCACTGGCATGGGCTCCAAAATTAACATCCTGTCCAAAGCTGGGACAATGGACGGATTTCTCTAGGCCCTGGCAGTGCCTAGAGAAACCACGGGTTTGGTCAAGGAGAATTTTAGAGCTAGATTCTTGTGGCTGTGGCACTTCTGTTGTTTTGCTTTGCAGAAAGACAAATGACCCAGACCAGCTGGGATCTCTGGTGAGCCTGCTCCTGCCTGGAAAGTATAGGTGTCTGAACGATAAGGCTGCTCAGGAAGTCAGGGTACCCTCCCTGATCCACCTGACACCTCAGCAGGAGCCAGCCCACAATCCATTCTGTCTTAAAGCACGTTGCACTTGCCTTCCCCTCTGTTTGAAGGCCTTTAAAACCTGGCTCTGGGACCATCAGCAGCATCCCTTGGAAATATGCCAGAAGTACCAATTCTCTGGTTTGCCCAGATGCGTAGAATCTCACCTTCTGAGTTGGAACATGAGACCTAAAGACTGGTGTACCCAAAACCACTCAGAGGGCTGGAACATCCCCTCTAGCAGTTTGTTCTCTGCTGCTGACTGTGAAAGCCACCACTTCCCCAGCTCTGGTGGTACAGAGCAAAGCATGTACATACAGAAAGTACGCAGAAGGGTGAGATGGTGACGACAGTATTGATATGGGCCACAGACCAGAAAGTGGCTGTGAACCTCAGCAAACGTATCTGTGAAGTTGGGCTAACCCAGCACTCACTGCAGAGGACTGCAGTAAAGGCAACATGAGGCAATGTGCTCACAAGGGCACGGACCATGGTAGGAGCTTCAAAGTACTTGACAGTCTCGTTGCTTTCTTTTCAGCGTCCAAGTTGCTCCTTTTGTACCAAAGCACAGTGTGGCAACTTGGATGCTCAAGGGAAAGTGTTTTAAGATGCCAGAGGCCTGACTTACAAAAGGACAGACCCTGCAGCAGGAGGGACCAACCTGCCATGGAGGCCCATCACAGGCTCTAGATAGCCACCATTGCCAAGGTCACAACTGCTTAGAGACATACCTTCCATAGGCCTATAGGTGAAACTCAGGGCAGACTCCCCTTTCTCAGAGGAGAAGAGGAGAGAAGCGGGAAGAAGGTATAGGGAGGATTGCTATCAGGATGTAAAGTGAATGAATGAATGAATGAATGAATGACATAAAAGAAAGCATCTTCAACAACGACAACAAAGCCCGTCTGCTGTCCTCTGCTTTTCTCTTTGCCCACCTATATTGTGACTCTCCAGGAGCAACACAGATCCGCTTTACTCTGTTTTACTATGTTGCTGCATAGTATTCTGATGTCAGGGTTACCACAGCTTTACCCATTTATAGACATATTACAGACACTTAACCTATTTATAGACATACAGCTTGGTCCCACTCCTATCTCTCCGGCAGCGGCACGGTCTTCATCCCTCCCTTGACCACTTTCTGCACAAGACCCTCTATCTATGTATGGTGTGCATTCCTAGGGCTGGAACCACAGAGCCACAGGACACAGACAGGTACAGCCATTTGCTGTTTGTTTGTTTGTGAGGTTGGTTGGTTTGTTGCTTTTTGTTTTTGAGTTGTGGATGCTGTCAGATTGCTTTCCAGGGTTACAATCTAATTACTAGCTCCACCGTCAGGAGCATGCTCTCCTACCTGTCTGAGTCGTGGATCCTTCACCTGGAAAATGAGGATAATGGGCCCCAAAGGGTGTAGTTATAAGGACTAAATGAAGAAATCCTGACCAGAAAACTCCCATGGACTCTTACAGTACAGGTCTAGACATCCATTTCTATAGAAGCCTGACCCAGTACTGCACACTGAAGCAGATCTGCTGGCATCCGTCCTCATTACACACTATCCCCAGCACCCGTGACATATTTTAAACTAAGAAATTTGCTCTCTATCTTCACTACTAAATGTAAAGGTCAGAGAGGCAAAGACTTCATTTTCTTGATCACCTTGATCTATATGATGTTTAGCTACAAGTCTGACCTAGTATTTGTGGAATGAGTTCACAGTGAAGGGCCATACTTGATGTGTATGCATATGAATCCCCCCAATCCCAGAAAGCTGGGATGATGTCTCATGGGCTGCTCTTGCAGAGGATCTGGGTTCAGTTTCCAGCATCCATAGAACACATACAATTGGCTACAACTCCAGCTCCAGCGGATCTGATGCCCTTTTCTGGAGTCTGTGGGTACCACACACACATACCTATACACACAGACACATACATATACATAATTTTAAAAATAATAAAAAATTACATCCTTCTGAGAAAGAACAAAATTTGTATTTCTATCCACATGTAGACATCAAAAAAACTGAGGGCCACAGAGAATGAGGCTGCTTTGTCCTACTGGTGAATGTGGCATTGGGAACCAAGTTGATCTAACTCTTGAGCTCTGTTGCTTCAAAAAGCTTTGAATTGAATTGATACATCATCATGGTATAAATTCACAGGCTCCAATGGGAAGTTTAGATATATGTATATCCCTGGGCTAATTAATGCATCCACCACCTAAACACTCATCAGTTCTCTCTAGTAAAAGTCTCTCTTCCAGTCACTTTAAGATAGACATTGTTGTGCGTGCATAGGCTTTCTACTGTGAAGGATACTAGATGCATCCCTCCTTCATGGCTATAGGTTTGTGTGTACTGAACAGCATCTCCCATCTGACCCCTCCCTGGTCTATTATAATTGTTATTCTGCTTACTGCTTCCACAAAATTGGCTTTCAGAGATTCTACATAAACATGAACTCACAAACTGAGTATCTTTCTGCATCTGGCTTATTTCACCTACCGTGATGTTCTCAGGGTCTATTTAAGCTAAGGGAAAAGATAGGCTTTTATCTTCTATGGCCGAATAGTATTCCATTGTGTATAGGACATTCCCTTTACGAATTACCCTATTGGTGGGCATGTAGAGTGATGCCATGTCCATCAAAAAGTGGCTCATGGCAATGAACATAAGGATGCATATGTCCCCTTGGCACTAGTTTCCTTTTGAGTCTACACTCAGTAGTGGAATTGTAAGTCTGTGAGATGATGTAAGTCTGTGAGCCTGGACCCTCACCCTGCCAAGGTGAATTTGGATCTTCTTCCATGTGACCTTGCAAACAGCCAAGAGCATAGAGTCCCAGCATCCAGAGAGTTCCACTGATCTTAGCTTCCAGCAGAAATCACCATTTCTATAATGCCCAGGCCTTGGCTGCTATGGGATGGCCTTCACAGAGCTGCTGTCTTTTTGCCCTTTAAATCACAAACCCCACCATTCAGAGGAGAGGTTAGGGCTAATCTCCTTTCCCCTGCTCTTGCTCTGGATAGAGGGAGCCAGGATAGAGGCTGCTCCTGCTGGTATCACATGCATAATGCATGAGCCCACAAGAAGGAGCCAAGGGTGTTCCAGGCAGGGTACAAAGAACAAATCCTTTCTCAAAGTGGGGAGGAAAAGATGAGGGAACAAAGAGAAGATTGAAAAATGACCCAGTTTTGGGGTACTTTTCACTAAATATCTGTGGAAGCCTCATTAGAAAAGAATTATTTGATTCTGTGTTCCTAGCTCTTCTCCATAGTTTACAGAATCCTGTGGGTGTGACAGCCTCCGGCTATGTTGTGAGGATCAAAAAGCTGCTTCTCTGCTGGCTTGCCTGTCAAAAACTGACCTGAGTTCCTAGCCCTGATGCTTATAATACCACTATGCTCATTATCGTGATTGCCACCACTACCACTACCATCATCACCACCACTACCGCCAACAGCATCACCACCACCACCACCAACAACATCATCACCACCACCAACATCATCACCACCACCACCAACAACATCATCACCACCACCAACATCATCACCACCACCAACAACAACATCACCACCAACAACATCATCACCACCACCACCAACAACATCACCACCAACAACATCATCACCACCACCACCAACAACAACATCACCACCAACAACAACATCACCACCAACAACATCATCACCACCACCACCAACAGCATCACCACCACCAACAACAACAACATCATCACCAACAACAACATCACCACCACCACCACCAACAGCATCACCACCACCAACAACAACATCATCACCACCACCAACATCATCACCACCACCACCAACAACATCATCACCACCACCAACAGCATCACCACCACCACCAACAACAACATCATCACCACCAACAACATCACCACCACCACCACCAACAGCATCACCACCACCACCAACAACATCATCACCACCACCAACATCATCACCACCACCAACAACAACATCATCACCACCACCAACAGCATCACCACCACCACCAACAACAACATCATCACCACCAACAACATCATCACCACCACCACCAACAGCATCACCACCACCAACAACAACATCATCACCAACAACATCATCACCACCACCACCACCAACAGCATCACCACCACCACCAACAACAACATCATCACCAACAACAACATCATCACCACCACCACCAACAGCATCATCACCACCACTACCAGCAGCAGCAGCATTATCATCATCACCATCATCAAAATGATGCTAATAAGGTAACATCTATCAAATGGCTGTTTTGTTGCCAGGACCATTCTAAGTGAGCTATGTGAATCAATTTACCTAAACCTTATAGCTGCTTAAAGAGAGATCCACTAATGGCATCTTCATTTAACATTGAAGAAACCGAGGCACAGAACAGTGAAGTACTTTACCCAGAACCACACAATTTATAAGTTAAACCTTTGCACATATGTCAAGTCCCTTTCCTAGGTATGTTGCATATATAAAATGTCTTCCAGAAAGTTTTATGAAACCAAAAACAATGGTCTAGAGGACTGGAGCTGACCCTGTCTTGGGAAAGAGCCTCCCTAAGACCAAGGAGGAGAGTGACAGTCAGAACAGCAGGTCCTGAGGCTGGAACTGCTGACATCAGAGAAAATGACAAACCAGCTGGCCTTTTATGGTCACACACTGACCCTCTGGCCCCCCAGGTATGTTGTTTCAAGCTGTCCCTTCAAACACCATGGACATTTCTCTGAACAGGCTTGGAACAAGTAGAGACTGTAGGCATCTGTGTGGGAAATGAAACCTTTCTCTTGGTTTTAAACAGCCAGCTTGACATGTTTGGTTGCCCTGGGAAAGATATGTCATCTGGAGAGAAAGCTAAGGCCATAGTGACACTCTGAATCTAGAGTGTGGCAATGGTCCTATGTGGCCTGTATCAGCCAGTGAAGTTTTTAGTCCCCAAAGCATTAAGGTGTTGATGTCAGGCTTTCTGTGCATGGATTCTGGGTCTTATTCCTGCATTTTCAGAGAAGAAGCTAGATAGCAGTGGAATCTAACTTGCAAGTTAGCTGAACGTCTGTGACAGTGATTTCTTATGAGCCGGCATATAAACTATGGCAGCTACTCCTGTCATCATGAACATTGGTCACTTCTGTTCCCAGATCTGAATGCAAAGGTCATGGGTGAGATCAAGAACCTCATTCAGAGAAGATGTTCATTCTTCAAAACCAACAAAGATATCTCAACCCATCTTTCCAGCAAGGTGCATGACATGGGTCTCAGCCCAGGTGTCACCTTCCTCAGGGGACATTGTTCACCAGGCACAGAGCAGAGAGAGGCTATGAGCACAAGGCTTTTTACTCTTGTATAGTCATGTTTTACCAGAAGGGAAGAAAAAGTGAACAGGATCGGAGGAGCAAGAGTGATGATTTCAAGTGACAGATAGTACCTAAAGAAACGTCAAGAGGCCTAGATGTGGCCAGTGACCATAGGGTCACTGGACAAATCCCAGAGAGGACTCAGGTCAGGCAAGGCAGACTCTGTAAAGAGGAACTATTCCAATAGCAGCTGACTGGTAAGTTTTCCCAGCATGCTCCTGGGCTGGCAAAGCCTCCTGAGGGGGGAGAACAGTTAGCATTTTACAATTGTTACCACTCTGGTGCGATGACACCCTTGCCCAAGCTGCCAAGCTGGAGGGGTCAGGCTGATGGAAACACAGCATCTCAGATGAGCAGGCAGGAACAGCATGTCCCCGAGTTACTGCTCTAGGTGACTTCTATTGCCTGACTCTCTGTTACCAGAGGCTCTAAGGGTTGAGGGCTTCCCTGGAGGGAGTCATCTCAGACTAGGGTTACAGTTTCTTCTCTCTCACTCCTGCAGTCATGGGCAGTAATAAAGACTTTCCAGAAGTCAGGCTTTGAAGGACATGTTCTTTACCGGCCCGACTAAGGACATCACTCTACGTACCTCAGGGACACAGCCCCACCCCTGCCCTAATGTCTCAGAGGCCCTGAATCTTGACTGAGCACACACGCCAAAATGGCTTTTGGAGAAATTGGGAAGTCACAGAGATAAACTTGAAAGCTTTATACTTTAGTGTCTGTGACTGGCTGCTCCTAGGAACCAGCGAACAAAATACTAAGAAAATGTTGCACTTTTGAAAGGCAACAGCAGCACCTGTTCTACAGTTAGGAAGTGGTGTGCATCCCAGTCAGATGGGATATCTTCTGTCCTCTCCCCGCTTCCCTTACGCATGTGTTCAGACACCTACAGCCTCTATGTCCTTGCCAGTGGAGATGGTGGAGGATGAAGCAACCAGCCCAATGTGCCAGGGTAGCCCTGGGCAACTCCAGTGCTTCACACTCACCTGGAACTCAAAGCTTGTGTGTTCTAGAAACTTCTGGTTCATGGTTTCTGCAAACTTGTTGATAGCTCTCAGGAAGACCCTGGAAGAGGGAATACGGTTACTGGACCACCTGAGCATCCTTTCTCTTTCCTCTTCCTGACAGACTAAAATCTCCTCACATTCTTCCAGAGTGGGCTGATCTTCAGATGGGGACTAATGCAGGTCAATGTAGGGGCTGAGGTTGCCTCGCTAGAATTCAAGAACTGTCTATTTGACTTTTTAGGAATTTATATTGTCTTACATTCAAATGATTAGAAGCTTGTGGCTGAATAATCCATGCTGTCCAGAAATGATATAAAGAAAGAACATCCCCTCATCTAAACAACAGCCAATATTCTCTATGATCCTCTCTCCTGGAGAAGGCTACTGTCAACATGTGGATGAACATCACTTCAAAGGTCTCCTTAGAAGCGTCTATACAAATGACATTTTTAGGGTGTCATTTTGATAAATGGTATTACACGGTGAATGTAGTTTCATAGCTTGCTGATTTTACTCAATAATAAATCGTGGACTCCTTTCACATCAATGAGTGCAGCTACACATCATCTTTTTTAATCACCAAAGAGCATTCCACTCTATGGCCGTATCACTGTTTATTTAATCAGTTTCTTATTGATGGGCCATTTTGTGGTTTCTTGGCTTTGTTTTTCCACATAATAGATAGTGTTCCTGTGATCACTCTTCCATACCCTGTGCACTTCCTTCAAGTACCTCCTTGACAGTCCTTCATCCGAGACCCACTGCTAACCAAATATCATTTGCATTTCACGTTTTTGGTACCAGGCTGTCAAGGTGCACTCTCCATGACTCTCTGATCACCCCATTTTTGTTTGCTTGTTTGTTTGTTTGTTTGTTTGTTTTTGTCCATGAGCCCCCACTGACTGTTCCCACAGCCCTCTTCTCTTGTCATGCCATTCTCAGGGACAGCCCAACCATGGCTGTTCCTGACCTCCATGGCTCTTCCACTGCTCATGGACAAGTGGAGCTCTCTCTTTACATGCAATGCCCTGCGTGCTTTGGCCTGATCTTCCTTTCTACACCTGGTTTCCACTCTTACCCTGCAATTCAGGTTACATCTTTGCACTTAGTGACATGTTTTCATTTTATAGCCTGTCCCAGTTCTTCTACGTCAAAATTATGCTTTCCTGGTGCAGACTTGAGCATGTCTTGTCCAACCTCTGGACATTGTCGTGTGATTTTGTCCTCTATAGGTGTGCTAGGCCACATTCAGAGCAGTCCTGGGACACATGAGGCCCAGGGATGCAGGTTGAAAACACCCAGAGCCCCCTACTTCTTAGAACCTTGGATTATTCTCCTATGTAATAGGCCACTGCCCACTTTCTCACTCTTTGGGGATACTTTTTCTACTCTTAGCACATTTGACATCTTAGTTGTCTCCATGTACTCAAACGTCTGATTTAGGCCATGATCCACTCACGGGTAGGACCCTAAGGGTGTTCCTGGAGGACAGTGAATGGCACACTGTTTCCTGCATCAGACTACACTTCCCTAGAGAGTAGGAACATCGCATAATCAAGTGCTGGCTTTCCTAGTTGTATCTTCATCCTAGGCCTCTCATGAGCTCCAGCTTGGATCCAAGCTCTCTGCTCTTCATACCAAAGCTAACTCTCAAATGTCCACATGCCCGCTTCTCTTGGTATTTTTCCCCCCACACAAATGAAGAGCGGCACCCTTGCAGTTGCTCCCAAGGAGGAAAACAACTCAACTCTGATAACCTTGGCCTTTTCTTTGTCCCACACCCAACACTCAGCCTGTCAGTACATCCTCTTAGCATTGCTTTCAGGATAAATCTAGAGCCACCTACTTCACTTCACTCCACTGCTACAGATGGGGACAAAGCCATAATCACGACTCGAGTTTTGCAGCTGCCTTCCACCTAAGATGTGGCCAAGTCCCCCTTATATGCCTATGCTTGTGATTTGGCCTTCCTTCCTCTAATGCTGCAGACTGATCTTAGACTCCACTGCATGCTAGGTAAACACTCTGCCACCTTGGTCCCACCATTCCTAATGAGCAGCAGGCAATCAATATCTTCTTATCCCCTGAGTGGCTGGTCCAGGGAAATACAGCCAGCCTGAGGTACCGGAGAAGGCCAATAAAGGAAGTGCTGATGAGTGTAGGTAATAACTTGAGCTCCATTATGCCTGGGAGCCACTAAGAGACCTTACACAACACATTTGCACATCAGAAGTGTCCCCTCCTTGGAGACAAATAAGCTGGGCTATTAATACCACGCTCACCACCCCTCAGTGGTTAGAATGTGTTCCTGGACCACTTATTCCAAGGTAACAGTGCATTCACCCCCACCCCCCTCCTACAGATGGATGGAGTACCCTGCAGCCAGAGAAATCCCATAAAATAAAAGAGGAAGCTCTCAGGACATATGGGGCCTGCACATTAGCACTACTGCCATATTTGGGCTGGGCTGAACATGGTAGGTACTAGAGGGTTTTGTTCTTGTTGTTGTTGGTTGGTTGGTTGGCTGGTTGGTTGGTGGGCTGGCTGGCTGGCTGCCTGGCTGGTTCGTTGGTTGGTTGGTTGGTTGGTTGGTGGGCTGGCAGGCTGGCTGCCTGGCTGGTTCGTTGGTTGGTTGGTTGGTTGGTTGGTTGGTTGGTTGGTTGGTTGTTTTTGGTGGAGTGCTGCTTGATAATATGGCTGCAGTGGTAGTTCATTAAATACTTACATGTTGCTTGCTGGGGAGAGAAGGTAGGAGGAGCCCAGCTGATTCTAGTGTTGGGATAACAGAGTTTGGAACATGCCCACACTCCCAAATGTTATTTTTGACTTCACCACTTCCCAGCTCTGTGGATTTGGGTCTCTTACTATCCTTTTGAAGTCTCAGGTTCCTCCCTGCTACCCAGTGGTGAGGGAGCCATTTCCTGGAATTGCTACAGGGAATCCGGCAGGGTGAGTACTGAGCTCAGTGCCCAATTCAGAGCCTGCAGTTTGCACAGTGGTCATCGGAGAATCCCTTGGATCCTTCAGGCCGCCCAATTGTCGTTATAAGACTAGATGCCAATAGATGATCAGACAAACAGCAAGCAAGGAACACCTAGCAGCCAGGTTGGAGCAGGCAGGACCACATAGCAGTCGGAATGGAAAATCCCACAAAATCCACCACCCTATCGGGCTGTCAAAGAACAGGATTTCTTTGGTTTTGCTTTTTGCCATTTGCTAAGATGCCTTTGAAACAACATCTATATTTTCTCCTTAAAGATTAGTTATCTGATTCTCTAGATGGAAGCACATTGAGTGGCTGTCACGTTGTGTACAAACATCTCAGGAGCTGAAATGTGATACCCAAATGAGGGCTTTATACACTCTTGCTAGCAACAAAGCTATCAGTAACTCCAGAATAGACATTATTGAGGTTGTCAGTTTAAACCTGTCTGGGGCTCCCAGAGGCAGGGCTGGTGACTGGAAACTAATCAGCCATGTGCTGGTGGTGGAGAGAGGCAGGTGTGCCACCTCCTCCTGGCTTCTCTGAAAGCCCCAAGCTGAATTTAAGAACCCCACTTAACTCTGTGTTGTGTTTAAGATAGGAAGTGTACGGCTTTTTTTTTAATTCTTCTTGGTTTTCTTTTTTTAAAAAAATTGTTCTGAAGTGGATAGGAATAAGAACTCTCTGTTGCTCTCAACAATGAACATAAGTTGTTTAAAACAAAGTTCATTTTCAAATCTCAACCTAACCCTTTTTATCCACAGTGTGTTAGCATATATATATATATATATGGGCCAGAGTGTCCACTCTGCACCAGGCTAGTACATGGGGTTCCTACAAGGGTTGCAGCAAGCTTTGCCTAGTCAATGCTCTATCCTTCTGAGCTATGACCTTTACCTCCCCAGCATCTCACTGGCATCTTCTATAAAAGAGGAACCAAGTGTGGATACACATGAAGATGCAATCTAGGAATGAGGGTCCCGTGCACACGAGTAGCCTCAGTAAATTTTAGTCATTGTTCTTCCATTTTTCAGCTGCCACCACCTTCAGTGATAGGGAAACTGAGGCTGGAAGTACTCTGTTATGACATCACAGTGCCATGCCAAAATATCAAGTTGGATGACATGAATAAAAGCAGAAAAGGGAGTGAGGACCCTTTTGTTTGTTTTGTTTTGTTTTGTTTTGTTTTCGAGACAGGGTTTCTCTGGCTGTCCTGGAACTCACTCTGTAGACCAAGCTGGCCTTGAACTCAGAAATCTGCCTGCCTCTGCCTCCCAAGTGCTGGGATTAAAGCTGTGCGCCACTACTGCCTGGCAAAGACCCTCTTGCAAGTATCATTCAAGGGTTCAGAGGCTCCTGTAAAGCCCAGTCTTGGCCCTGTAGCTCCTAGGGTATATCTGAGTCTACGGTCAAAACTTAAGGACAGACAGCAGATACACTTTGGCTGCAGAGCTCTTATTCTTCCCTTGAGCCAAGCACGTGCATTCTCCCTGAACCTTTAAACTGCTCCTATCACCCCAACACTCCACGGTTCATGTAATCAAGAGGTTAAGGAGAAGCAGCATATGCCAGCTTGTCAGGGCACAGCTCACCTGAAGTGCCTTCCACACTCCCCTGAGGGTGCAGCAGGCTGATCAAATTGGGAATCCTACTGCACTTCAACATTAGTTGTGTTGTGTGAGGTAAACAAATCATGGGCCGGCAAGAAGGCTCAGCTGACAAAGGTATTTGTAACTAAGCCTGACAAGCTGAGTTTGCTCCCTAAGACCCACGTGGTGGAAGGAGGAACTGCTTCCCACAAGCTGTCCTTTGTCCTCTCTTCTCCAGACACACCTCGTGACACATGCCCAGTGACAAGAATGTGAAGATAAAAACAATAGTTACGAAATTCTTTCTATGTGTTAACAACACTGTTCTAACTACATGATACCAGTTATTCTTTTGTTTCAGCCACATAAATGCCACCATCCGCTGTAATTGGGGACTATTGCTAGTCCCGTTTTACAGTGAGGGAAACTGAGTCCAGAGCAGCTAAGTAACTTCCTCAAGGTCAATAACTAATGAAGGGAACAGGATTTGAACCCAGGAAGTCATCAGCTACTAGAGTGGTTTTCAACCTTCCAAATGCTGCAACCCTTTAATATAGGTTCTTCATGTTATGGTGACCCCAGCTCACAAAATTATTTCAGTGTCTACTGTTATGAATTGTAGTGTAAATACGTATGCAGGATGTCAGCTACATGAGCCTCAAAGGAGATTCAACTCTCGATGGTTAGAACATCTTCATGCTATCTCTGGGTTCTGCTTTCATGAGTGTCACTGTGGGACTTGGAAATATTTCTGGTCAAACTTATTAGTTCCATTACTAGAAGGAAGCCTTCAGGATGGGAGCTTGCATGGATCTGTGCCCTCCCTAGAGCCTTAGACACTCAATAAAGTCGACTGACTGTTTTAAGAGCAGCCGTAGAGATGTGTTTAAATCCCTGACTCCCCTTGAAGTGCTATGATTCTTCATGGAGGCACAGATGCAAGAAGGAAGAGCTAGAGGTTTCCTAGCATAATTGTGTTAATTTACAACATTATGAAGAATTTGATTATTTAAAATTTAAACATGCCATGTAAATCAGATCATGCTGAATGCTGCATCTTACCAAAAAGAAAAACATCTAGTGGAAAATGTTTCTTACAGTAGACGCGCCATCACCTTTGCATAGGTAAACAGCCCTCAGCTGGGGAGACATTTAAAGCCAGAAGACTCTGCCCACTCCACCAATGAACAGAAACACAGGTAATAGATGACTGATGCACATATACACGCATAAATCAGAGGTGGTAATAGATTAATTACAGTAATATAGACAATAGAGGAAAGAGATAAAAATAAAGAAAAGATTAGAGAGAGGAAAAGAGCGAGGAAGATAAGGGAAGAAAAGTTAATTACTTATAATACAGGCTAATTTAGAGATGAGCTTCATTGTATGTGGATTGTTTCTTTCTGGGAAAGAGGAAATGGTATTTTAGATGAGTGTTCCACGATAAATCATGGTGCACGTTCTGTTTGTGTAGACTCTGCAAACTAGCTGCAAGGCCTTGGCAGCCTGTCTTCCCTTCAGGGCTGCTGTCTGGATGTCTGTTCAAGGCTTTTCAGACAAATGTCTCTGGTACGCAGGGTGATGAAGCCTGGGCTCAGAACTTGGCTCAGGTTGAATGGTGTCTCTCTTTCTTACTGGCATTGCAGTGATGAGTAAGTCAGTCATGAGTAAGTCAGTCAGCTGTGTCATTTGTAAAATGCAAATGGTTGTGGTTCCACCTCACAAGGTTGTTGTGAGGGGCAGGGAAGCTAACACACACAAAGCATTTGTAACAGTGGACTGATCTAGATGCTTAACAAATATCAGCTACAAAATAACACACAAAACTTAGATGTCATGAGCCACTCTCATGAACTCCATTAAGTGGAGGAAATATACTTGTAGCCAGAATATAAAAGAAACCTATAGACTATGCTATTCTCCTGCAAGGACAAAAGAACAGCCATTGTTGGGGGGGGGGGTGACATTAGCAGGCACTTCTCTAACCTAAGACCCAGTTGGTAATCACCTAGTGATACCAATGCCCTGCTCACTGAAGTCTGACTCGTTATCAGTGTGGGACTGAGGAACAACTCTATCCATCCGAAACAAGAAATGCAAAATCCTCTAAGATGGACTGTGGTCATCCTCTCTCCAGAGATTCGGAAACTGACACTCCAGCTGAATGAATCTCTGAAAAGGCAAGGGTATCAGTGGGCTGTGGTTGTGCAGGTCTGTAATCCTAGGACTCGGAGGGTCGAGGCTGGAGGATCATGAATTAAAAATCTTCCTCTTTAACTGCTTCCTGAGTTCAAGGTCAACCTGGGCTACAGGCGGTCCATGCTGTACTCTCGAACCCAAGTTTAAAAGAAATATGAAGACATGTATTTCACTGATCAGAGCAGTAACTGCTTTTATTTAGAAAGCAATTCTACTTTCTTCAGTTCCCTGGCTTCCATTTTCTAGGTATAGAGACAGAAGGATCATTTTATTTGTCTACTTGACACAAGTGGAGCATTATGTGGGAAGAGAGTCTCAGGCAGGGATTGTCTAGATCAGGTTGGATTGTGGGCAAATCTCTGAGGAACTTTCCTAATTGGGTTCACTGAGGCGGAAAGCCTAGGCACCCTGACCGTGAGCAGCACCATTCCCTAGGCTCCCTGAACGTGAGCAGCACCATTCCCTAGGCTCCCTGAACGTGAGCAGCACCATTCCCTAGGCTTGGTAGTCTGGACTTGTATAGGAGTGGGGAAACGGTGGCTAGGCACAGGCATACACACATTCCTTCTCTACCTGCTGTTGACTGGATATATAGAGCTGCTTTAAGTTCCTGCCTTTGCCTTCCCTAGAATAACAAACGAGAACCTGGAACTTTAAGCCCAATAAAAATGATTCCTCGATTAAAGTTGCTTTTTTATTTCAGAGTATTTTATCACAGCAATTGGAATGGAACTAGAATGGGCAACATCTCTGGAGCCTGTTCCAATACCTCCTTGCCCAGATCACTAAGGACTTCTCCCAAAATGCCTGGTACACAGCTCCAAAAGGGGAAACATGCCTGAGGAAGTCCAGCCCTGGCTTTGCATTAGCTCGTGCTCTCTGTTCTTTTTCCTGCTAGTCATGTTGCCGTCCTACCTAACAGCAACTCTGGGTTAGTCTTTGGAGAACTGCCTTCTCCATTACTCTCCTGGATCCCTGTTGTTTGGGTAGAATTGACCACACTACCTCCAGTTCAGAAGGCAGATCATAAGATCAAAGCTTGACTTAAAAATGCCTTTTATTTTTCTGCCACCAGAGGTTTACGGATGAACATGTAGCCCATACCAGACTTTGAAGATTAGCCTTGGGAATTACACTGCACTGACTGGAAAAAAAAAAAAAAAAAAAAAAAAAAAAAAACTTCTTTCAGCAGGTTTTCCTGGAAGGTTTTTCTTTCCCCTCTTTCTTTCAATAAAATACATTTTTGAGGGCTATAGAGATGGCTCAGCTCTTCAGAGTATTAGCTGCTCTACCAGAGGACTCTGCTTCCAGTCTCAGCTCCCACTCAGCAGCTCACAACTGTCCCTGGATCTGATGCCTCTTTCTGGTTTCTACAGGCATCAGGTACTCGAGTGGCTCACCAGCATACATTTAAACCAAATACCCATATCATAATAAAATTAAATAGATATGCTTGCAACCTGTAGAGTGTATTCCCTCTAAATGGAATGCCTGTTTGAGAATGAAGCTAACAGAGACAAGTCAGAGGGAGAGGCGCCGGTTTCTTCCACCTTCACTTGAACAACTGGATACAGCAGAGCATAAAATGAGACCTCTAAGGTTTTTAAGTTATCTGAAGCATATAGGGAAATAGACAACAAGAGAAGTTGGATATATCCCAAATGCAAATGACCCTGTACTATCCCCTGGATGCTTCATATAACTTGACAGACTATCTATCTTCTGGCACACAGTGAAGGACCATGTTCAGAGTTGCAGATAGCTTCTACCTCAATCCAAGATGGCTGACCATTGACATCTGAGCAGCTAGACAACTTATGGAGCCAGAACAAACTGAAAACAAGGGTCCCATTGTCTAAAAATTATTATGAGTCAACAGATGGTAGCACATGAGCATTGAACCAAGCACAGGGCCCTTCCAAGTATGAGCGTCTATGCTCCTCCACAGGGCTCATGCTCAGAAAGTTGGCAGGACACAAGACCAGGGAAGAGTCTACTTCTGACCCACAGTGTGCCTAGGAGAATCAGCACCAGCATGTTAGTCATTGCAAAGGCAGCCTTCAGCATGTGAGATGTGAACCAGACAGAGTGAGCCTAGGCTAGGATGGGATGCTCCCTGACACGGTGTTGCTAAGAAGCACTCCCTCTTTCTACAATAAGCAGAGATGTGTAGACAGATGGCTTCTACCTTCACCAATTCCTTCTCCCCTCCTGCACTTCTAAAGCTAGTCCAAGAGTACAGTAGCCAGGTGTCTATCACATGGTGGGCACTTGGGTATCCAGGGACTGGAAGAACAATTTTCCAGAGATCAGCAGGTATTGCAATTAGCTCTTAGCATGCAAGAGACAGATCTCAGACCTTATGCAATGACAAAATCATTAATATGTAAATGTGCATAGTCTTTCCTACAGTCCTTTCACTCAAGAATATTCTGTTTTTTCTTCTCTGACACTCTCTGGGGACATTCCTGCTTTTGTCAGCCAATACTTGGCCTGTGTAATTAAGAACAGAGGTGGTAGGTACAGGGAGATAAAACTAGAAACCCCTTTGAGAAGAAGGGCTTTCTATGGTACAGACATGAAATAAATATAAATAGTCATAGGAAAGGGGAAGAGAAAGAAAGGGAGCAGCCAAGAAGGCCTTGCTCAAGAGAGGACATAGATGGGACTTGAGAACAGGATCCTGAGACAGATCAGGGGAACTACAGCATACAAAAGACATTGGGGGACAGGGGAGTAGAGGAAGGGATTATTAGAATGGCTGAGTCATGAGACTTGTATGTACCTTGCCAAGATGGTATTAGAGACACAATCATGAAGGTTGGAATCATTTGTAATTATTTATCTCAGTTTGTGGTTGCTCATGTGGGGTCTGAATTATCCTTGGGTTACATTGATATTCTGTGAGACATGATTAGATATTATATAAATAAACAAGAAATGTATAAGTTACACCCTACACTGTCCCAAAGGCTCCCCCTATTTCTTCAGTGTAGAAAATCATATTTGCATATTGAAAGCACTTCCCCCTCACCCCCAGTCTTGTAATGTGGAAACCTTTAAAAATTTTAACCCAGTGCTTTGGACACTTACCTAATATATGACCCAGAAAACATTCTATCATCCTATCATAGACAGAGAAGGTTTGTGGCTATTTAGAGTGGCTTCAGAATTGGTGAACCCTTTCTTCCTTATGTTTAAGCATAGAAAGGAAGGGCCTGTTAACATTTTAATCTCTTCTCTTCCTTCGATAGCTAGTGTTCTTTAAAATAAATGGTGAGCCCATGAGGCGGTGTTCTGGAGGCACTGGGCAGCTCACCTGTTCTGGACCATGCTCATGGCCATCCAGTCCCCAGGATACACGTTCTTCCCAATGAGGTCCTTGAACATGATGAAAGTTTCCATCAAGAAGTCCTAGAGAAGTGCCAAACAGACCTGTCACTCCAAGTCACAAGGACCGACCTCGCGTGTCCTGTCACTCCAAGTCACAAGGACCGACCTCGCGTGTCCTGTCACTCCAAGTCACAAGGACCGACCTCGCGTGTCTAGATATTGTTGGTGGTGAATGGATATCTTCATCTTCTTTTAGAGGGTCAGGATTGGAAAGGGGCCCAGGATTTTGCCAAGGAATTCAAAGTCATCATAACAATGAGTTAGAAATGGAAATTTATAAGTCAGCTACCAAGGTTCTGCCTCACAGGTACAAGCGGAATATGAACAATGACTAAAAATGCTCTCTGCAAATAAAGCAGTATTGGCTCTGTCATTAAGAATAAAGAAGTAAATGTATTTGCTGATGATTTTGTAATCATCTTCCCAGATATGTATTTGAGAGGTAAATAATCCATACTATATAGAATGGTCTCAGATCACTGAGCAAATACACTATTATTTAAATGAACATCTAATTAGCAATGTATAGGCACAGCTACTCCAGATGTCACATGAACATATAAACTCATAAAGAAGGGAGGTACCAAGGGTCTTCCTCTCTTTTAAAGAGGTTCAAAGTGAATTTAAACATTCTCCAGCAAGTTCTGCAGTAGGCTAACCTTCATCTTTATCTTTAGAGAAAATAAATTCAGTACAGATCCGGACAGAAAGTCAAGAACCACTGGTACCAAGAGCATTTCGAACTACAGGTAATGAAGCCGAATCCCCCAGGTGATTTAGGTAAAACTTTGAGCCCAGAGTGAACCCACCCAGCCACAGTTCTTTCCCTAAACAGTGCTTGTCAAGTCATGTTCGTTGCAGCCTCTGCTCAGAGAAAATCTCACCTAAAACCCATTGTATGATACAGATAAAGGCAGGTTAGCTGTTTTGGTGTGTGTTTGTGTGTGTATATGAATGCACCTGTTTGAGTGTGAGTGTTCTGTGAGTGTGTTTAATTATGTGTGTGAGTGTGCTGTGTGTGAAATTGTGTGTGAGTGTGCTGTGAGTGTGTGTGCAATTGTATGTGAGTGTGTACAATTGTGTGCATGAGTGTGTGTGCAATTATGTGTGAGTATGTGCAATTGTGAGTATGCTATTAGTATGTATGCAATTGTGTGTGGGTGTGTGCAATTCTTTATGTGAATGAGTGTGTGCAACTGTGTGTGAGTGTATGTGGTATGGTGTATATGTGTGGTGTCTTTGTGGTGTGTGCTTGTGTGTACATACATGTGTACATGTGTGAGTGTGAGTGTGCTGGTGTGTGTGTAATTGTGTGTGTGAGGGTGTTGTGAGTGTGTATGCAATTGTGTGTGTGTGAGTGTGTGTGATATGGTGTATATGTTCAGCGTATGTGTGGCGTGTGCTTGTGTGTGTGTACATGTGTGTACATGCTGGAGTGTCATGGTATATATATATGTGTGATGTGTTTGTGTTTATGTGTGGTGTGATGTGTGTATGTGTGTTTATGGAAGGGTAGAGAGGGCATTATGCAGAATATAATTTCAAAAACAGTGCTTTAAGCTAAACTGGGAAAGTCTGGAAATGGTATTGGCTTATTTCTAGCAAATTTTGCTTCTAGAAAAAAAAATCACCTTTGTGGTTTAAGGTCCAAGCTTCCACATCAGAACGGGGTAATATCTACCCCACAAGGTTAGCACAAGGTATCAAGCACTTCCTAGGTACTAGACTCTTGGCATAGAGCCAAGCTTGCGACTTCTCCCTGGTGCTGGTGGTGGGTGGAACAGATGAGTCCTGAGAGGTGAGTTGGGCTCAGGAGCCAGCTCTCTCTGTACACTTGCTACAGCCTAGTGACAGCTGCCATTCCTGAGTGCTCACTGTTACACTTAGGATTCAAAGCCTGTGACATAGATCGTGTCATCCCTAGTTCACGGATTGGAAAAACAAAACACCTGATGCTTAAGAGACGTTAGCTTGCCTGTGGTCACACGGGGGCTTAGCTAGGATTCCAATCTAAAATATTCTGCCTCTGACACCTTGGCTCTTGAGCTCCAGAGCACTCATGATTCATTAACAAATGTTTGTTTGCTAATGGGAATCTAGGTGTGGGAGCCATAGCACACAACTCTAATAGACTGGAGAAATATATTCTAGAAATGAGTTATACAAGAAATGGCATCAAACAGATACATCATAATCTGCAACACACATGCTTGAGATCTTCCTTCTTGCCCCAAACCCTTGGGAAGAAGAGCTCGGTATGCCATGGCTCTCTTCTCCATTTCTTGCCTCCCTCAACCCCCTGCCATGTCCTGCAGACTTACCACAAGGTCTGAGCTGGTCTTGAATGTCTCAATGTAAATGGAATAGTGTTGGTCGCCCATCTGGTCTAAGATGGCTGTCATACACGCCACAAAGTGACTCTACAAAACATAATGATAAAAATATAATGGTGCTGAAATTTGTCCTTTCTGCCTCCTTGACCTCAAACTTGAAAACATACAGCCACCCCAGGCACTGATAAAGGACCACCCAGCAGTGACGCATCTCCTCTCACTGGCATGTAAAACAACTCCCTAAGAGGAAATGTCCTTGCCTCTAATTCATTTAAAAAGCATTAAACACCCATTATGTGCCTGTAGCTGTGCTAAGTACTCCAGATACAAAACTAAGAGCAGACCCAGCGCCTCATCCCACCTCTGTGCTGCTCGCACCTTAGAAACAGCACTCTGCAGATGCTGGGAGACTCAGCCTACGGAAGCCACGATCCTCAGGGGCAGTCGGTTTCATTTTCTGGTTATTAATTTTGTCTGTGTGAATCCCCATAGTCTCATCTGTGCCCATATCCACTCCCAGAGGAATTCCTGGAAAGGTCAATGGCTCCAACAGCACCTTTAAGTGCATTGCGAGTCTCTGCAGAGAGGTCAGTTACTGGATCACCATGAATCAATCAGCCATGAGAGAACCTAATACCTACCAGGATTGGCATTTGTTAGGGATAAAGAAGATGAAGGAGATGCAGAGAGACAACCTTTGCTCTTCATGAGTTTATTATTTAGTTGGGAAAGCATGATTAATGTCCATGAGGAAAGGAGTCAGACAAGAGGGAAATCAAGGTAGAGACCTGAGGAGGAGGCGGGTCTTGAAGGAACCATGGGAGTGGAGAAGCATGAGTTATAGCTGGGTATGAACCAGAGGCATCACTCAGACTCTCCTGTGTTCTCCCTCCCGGGGTGTTAACTGTCTGTGCTGGGGCATGCTGGTATACAGAGGCAGTACTTGAGGGGATATATTCTGGAATCTGGTAAAGAAAGCACTGGCCACTAATCAAGCAGGGCTGAGATGATGTTCTCAACGGTTTCCTGTAAGATCCTAGAGGGACTACCATCTTGACCAGAGGAGGTCTCATTGTGGACCAGGCCAGGCCAGATTTTTTTGAAGGTTGCCTGGATACTGGTGGAATACAGGGAGTGTCCAGGGACTCCCACTGCTGAAGATAGGCTTGGAAGTTTCACGTTTGAAAAATAAAGGTATGTGATACCTGAGTGTGTGTGTGTGTGTGTGTGTGTGTGTGTGTGTGTGTGACAGACTGTAGCCTTTGTTTAAAATTTTTTGGTGTTGTTAAAAATATGGAATGTGCATGCATGCATGTAGTCTGTATATAGCCAGCCTGTAGATCTGCTCTAGTGATGGATGCTGCTAATAACCCCTAGGAAGCGCCCTCTGCATTCCTCAGTAGGTCTCTTAGGTGTCTTATGCTCTCATTTGCCAAAGTGGCTTACATAGGTACAGGCTTTCATTTGTGTCTTGGTGCTTTTCAATTAGGAAGTTACAGGTGCCTTGCCTTCTCAGTCAGCAGGGCCAGCTAGAGAACAAAATGAGGCACAGATGTAGGGTCCTCACTTAAAACTATTATTGATAATTTTGAGTGGCCTTTTAAAAGAATGAACTCTATGACTAAGCAGGTCACCTGCATAGAAGTCAGGGACCGCTAAACCCACCCCATGTTTAGGAAACATGTACATCTGGCCCAAAGCAGCAAGCTTAGACTTTCAGGGCTTCTAGTCACTTTGTGCATAGCAATCCAAAGCCTTGGGGGTTCCGCCCGCTTGTTACTTCCTGGATAGACCTCCAGCGGGGGTAGTAATTGAGTTTGTAAAATTTGTCAACTCTTTCAAACCAGGCTGAAACAGCTGCCTGCATACTGGCTAACTTAACAAGGTCCCACCGAAATCTCTTGATGAATTTTATACCTCTGGCTAGCCTAAATGTAGGTGAGGAAGATTCTAGAGTTTGAAGAGATAAAGGTAGGCGTGTGTGTGTGTGTGTGTGTGTGTGTGTGTGTGTGTGTGTGTGTGTGTGTGTACCTGTGCTTCCTCAGCTCTCTCCGTCTCGTCTCTTCTCTCCTTTCCTTAAAGAATTCACCCTGTGGCCACTAGAGGGCTTTTCTTCCCACATGGTAGCTGCTGTGCAGTTTGTTCGGCTTTTTATTTATTCCTACGTGAGCAGACCCACTACACTTCTTGCATATAAACAGTGAAAATTACAGTATAAAGGGCTTATTTTTCCTTCGTTTGGAGTTATCTTGCTTCTGGTCAAAGGCTGGCTCATTGTACAAGGAAGGGGGCAGCATCCTCTGCAGGTAATTCCACTGCTTGGAGGTAAGAGATATGGGAAGGTTTGATTTTTATTTTCTTTTTTTGTCTTTTTTTTTTAAATCAATGTTCTTGTAGAAAAAAAAACATGCGGTTGTCTCTCGGACAGCAGTCTACTTTAAATCTTTGGCGTAAATGAGTGCTGAGACTGTGAGCTTGTGTGGGTGTGTGTGGTGAAAATCCACCATTGTCAGAACTGCAGGCTGCCCCAAACGCCTCGATCCGCAAGGCTTGTTATTCCCAGTGGCTTGATTTGAATTGGAAGAGGAGGAAATGCAAAGAGCAAACCTCAGAGGAGCTCAAGTTGCTTGGAATTACCTCAAACAGTCTGTGATCTCTTAGGGTTTGTTTAAAGAAACTTCTATGCCTTTTTTCTTTCTGTCTGTCTTTAAATAATGAAAAAGAGAGAGGGGTTTTCCATTCTTCATTGGAGAGTTTGACCATTTTATGAAATAAACCATTATTGTTTTATTAGGAGTCAGTTGGTGTGTTAGAGTTCGCAGATCAATCAAAATCACTTTTACCAGCTTGTTAATTTCTTTGTCCTGATCAGCACATAGAAAAGCCCAGTCGGGTGCCTTTCACTAGGATTTGCATGCATTGTCATGGAAGTTTAGACAAGTCACTTGCATTTGCCTGTTAATCAAAAATTGACTGCTTTAACTCGAACCCGGAAGCTTCCTGATTTTCTACCACAGTGCCTAGCTCACTTTGGTATCGATCCTTAGGTGATCACAAAGATGTGACTAACAGACACCCTGAAGTAGAGCGATCCACAGGCAGTAGGTTCATTAAAGGCTCTTCTCTGTCATTTGAATCTAATGGCCATTCACGCTTTCTCATGCACTGAAGGAATAATGGAGTCACATTGTGCTTCTCTGACGGCTAGTCTCTTTCAAGATTGTCTTCAAAATGGCACTGTGTCTTGGCCCTCTCCCCTTTTCACAAGTTTGAGACCAGACTTTCATAACTGCCATGTCTAAAATGCTTAGAGAAATCGGGGGTGGGGGCAGGGGTGACACTCAGACCTGGCAACCAGCATAGCCCTAAGGTCGACCGTTGCTCAAACTTTATATCATTAAAAGTTCAAACTCCCACCCCCTCCAACGACCTAGAAAAAAAAACCTTAGTGTTGCATGAGGTTCTCGGGGAGTTGGGGGATCCCCTGTAATCTGAGCCAATTAAAACCCTCTTCTTTTTATTCCTGGCAGAAATTCTATAATAGACATATATTTACTACCAAGGCATGAGGCAGCCACTCATCCATACCAAAGCAGCATGCCAGGTGCCCGGATAGGAAATTGCTTCTTAAAACAGAGTACCAGAGGGACTTGCATATTAAATTCCAGAGAGAAATTGAATCTGAGACTCTGCGCAAACCAGGCAGAGTCACCTCGCTCTAATCGGGTGGTTTAAAATGTGGCTAATGAATCACAGCATGAAGAGACACAGTTTGAAACTAGGTCAAACGTGTAAAAATAAGTGCAATCATCGAAGACATTTGGCTGATGAGGGGCTACTTAATGCTAGAGTGGAGGGGCACATTTGCCGCATAGGACCCTCTTCAGCTACCTGAGACAATCAATTCTTTTCATTAATCCAGCTCATCACTACACTCAGAGGTCTCACACATCTGGGGGAGAGAACTGAAGCTCTGAGACAAGGAAAATCAGTCAGGATCTCTTTACTATGTGCTGACAAGAAACCAAGAGGAAACCGATAGAGTGTGACCAACACAGCAGATGACTTGAGCTCTGGTAGGAACTCTCCCCAAATCATTACCCTAGCTCCCTTGTATTAAAAGTCACATCCATATCATATTATTATTGGAGATACTAATAGTTCTGCCTTCCACATTCAGTTTAACCATTCTTACTTAGCAACCTTTAATGCAAACACGCATGCAGGTACACACGCATACACACGGGCACACACAAAAAGTTGGGACTCTTGCAGTGCTGGAGTAAACCGGGGGCAAAGAAGGCAAAGTAATCATTGGCTCTGTTTTGGAGAACAAACTAGAGGAGGGGGGATTGGCTGCTGGAGCCCCCCACCCCTCACCTGGGATTGGTGGGAGAGGTCAGAACATGGAGGGAAGGAAATAGTCAAGTCCTGGAGCTTGCTAGCTAAATGCCAACATTACTATGAGAGAGCAGCTGGTGACGCGTTACTATGGTAACTTCAGATAATGTGCCCAACCAAAATAAAATACAATATAGAAAGCACCAAGGAGAGGAGATGAAGGAAAGTTTGTGTGCGGAGGGAGGCTCACGGGGAGATGACAAGTTCTGTGAACGGGCTACACTTCGGAGACTGAGAGTGGTCAAATGCTGCTCCCCGGCTCTTCCTCTGCTCACCCCCCATGTCTGCTATGTGCTTATGTAACTGATTTTATTCTTGGATTAAACTAGTGTTGTCTGTATGGTGGATCCAGGACTCATTGGAGGTGGGAGGCTGTGGTGTCAGGAAAAGCAAGGGCTCTGAAATCCATTCATCTCAGAGCTTCGTCAGGCCTCTGGGAGTTGTAATTTGGAAAAGTCTTTAGGGTGGCTGAGATGTTGAATGTGTTCTCTTATAGGAATGCCAGGTCTGGCTACAGCGCTGGGCATCAGGGGGTACAGCAGGGTGGCTAAGGCTGTGCTGCGAGGAGCTCATATCTAATTCTTACTTGATACAGAGTCACAAGCAGGGGGAGTGAGAGGTGTCTTGAAGCCAGGTAGCCAGGGTTCCAATCTTAGCCATGTGCCTGTGACCTTGAGCAGGAGGATTTTGTGTGGCTTGCTTGCTTAATGTGAAGATTTTTTAAAAACCTATTTTATATGGAGAATAAAAGATTGAATTAATTTATATGCAAAAGCTTGAACGAATAGAGCCTTCAGTAAGTACCAGCTATTATTATTATTATTATTATTATTATTATTATTATTATTATTATTATTATTATTGTCATGCTACTGTCTATGGTCCACAAAACTAAGCAGATCAACCAGGTAAAATTCCCAGCACAGTGGAAATGGTAACTGTCTACCAGTGACTGTCTGTGAACCAGTTTAACTGCTCCCCATTGCACCTTGGCCATAGTGACTTTATGGCCTTCCATTCTCAGTGGCCTTTTGGTTATTGTGTCTCAAGTTCAGCTGCTCAGTGTGTATCTCTTGGAGCAAAGCCCGCTGGGGGATTTCTTTTACTTGAAGACAGTTGCTGGAAGGTAGGAAAAGTGACTTTGGGGTTCAAATTGCTCAAAAGCATGTGCTGCCACTGCCTTTATGGAAAGTGTAATCCCGCGGCTGTCTGGCTTTAGGAGGCACCTGTCTTTGTGTGTCCTGAAACTCCTTAGCTACCCAGGGCTCCTGCCATGTGGTAGGTGAAGCCAGTTCCATTCCTTCTTAGGGAAATGAACGCCTATCTAGGTGGTGTGTGTGATCTGTTCCATGTCAAAAGCAGAAGAACTTCGTGAGCAAGCAGAGAGGTGCCGTCTGGATGCTGTACCCCTGCATGCATCCTAACATGGCTCACCCTGTGCATGGTAACCCCAGGACGACTAGCACCGTGCACCCCTGCCAGACTCTGTAGGCATCAACAACAGCTCAAGGGTCTGGATAAACCAGGGCTAGACTTGCAAGCAGTGCCTCCTTACGGAACGGTCCTCCCTGAAGGACCAGTGAGGCAGCCTGAGGAGGGTCAAGGCTAGAAGAGGAGCCTCTGCTTCTCACACACTCTTCCCTTGGGACAAACACCTCTGATCTAGCTGTAGCTTGGGTCTGCCTGTGAGATCACTTTAAATCTTCCAAGGAGAACAGTAGGGTGTTTTGTTCAAGGGAAAGGGGGGGGGGCAGGGGGTAAATCCTATTCATTCATTTATTCACTCATTCATTCATTCATCTCCCTGAGACTTCTCAGCTTACAATGAGCTAAGCTGTGTACCCATTTTATAGATGCGAAACACGAGAGGCACAGAACCAAAGAGTTTGCCTAGTCAGACATTTAGTTCATGGTGTTGTAGGAAATAAAAGCAGGGCCTCGTAGGTCCCCAAGCCTGTATTTTCAAGGGCTTGTATTTTTATACCACACCTTCTGTGTTGGCTCTACTCAGCAGAGAACCCTGTCACTTTATTTGCTTCTGTATTGATAGGATTTAGAATTGAGCCTGAATATTGCATAAGTTTGATAAATATTAATAGAGATTGAATTTAGTACTGCATTCACTATCTCTAAAAGAATGCTATGGGGACCCTCCTCCATAAACTGAAATTTTAGTTGGGTATTATACTTTTGATTTAGCGGAGGCTAGAAAATTAAGTTTTTTGTTCTATTTCTCACATTCTGTCACATTCCAGTGAGGTAACTCTTTTACACATTCCTTGATTCAATAAGTAGTTCTCGAATATCCACTGTGTGAGCACATACTGTGTGCTGGGCATGGTTCTAGGTGCTGATGCTATAGATGTGATGATTATCAAAGGCGTTTTTTAGGAGTTTTCATTCTAGATGAGTGGGGCTAGAAACAGGAAGACCCACATCTGTAATAAGCCAGCATGTAAGAACAATTGCAGACAGTAGTTGCCCTACTAAGGGAATGGGAAAAGGCAAATAGACAGAGACAGAATTTAAGGCACTTGTTTTGGACTGAGTAGACAGTGGTGGATTCTAGGAGCTAACATCTGGGTGATGAGGACGGCTGTGGAAGAACCTAGAATGCATCATGGGCAAAGTGAGGGACAAAATCAAAGACCTTGCGGGGTAGGCTGAGAGCATCAGAGATGGAGCAGAAGCCAGTATGGCCAGAAGCTATGAACAAGGAAGGGTAAAGTACAAGGTGAGGTCAGGAAGACAGGCAGAAGCCAACTCCCAGGGGTGGCGCATGAGGGTGAGGGGCAGGAGTCTGGGTTTTCTTAGTGCAATGGACACTCTCAATCTGAGTTTTAAGAAGCTTGCTATTTGCCACAAGATCCACTTTGTAAAGAAGTTTCCGTGTCTTACATGCCAGCCTATCTCCAAGGAGCCACATGAGTGCTCTTTCCAGGGTCATGGGTTGGTAGAGCATGTAAATTATGCCTTAAGAACTGGCCCTCCTGGTTCCTGGTGGTGCCATCACCCTTAGCAAGTGTTGCTTGCTAAATGATTATTTCATAGCATGGTCTACTCTCCTGTGGGAGCACACATGGAGTCCACTTTGACATCGATTTCATTTATCTTCAGACTTGGTATGCTCAGTTCCCTGCTGTTCAGTGCTGAATAAACAGAAATCTACTCCTGGCTGCTCTCCGTCTCCAATTAAAACCATCTAAATCTGGGAACCTACCTGAGAGGCCAATGCTGGGAAATGGGCTATTAATTGGGATGGTTTTTTTCCCCTAAACAGAGGATAATTTTTCTAACTTTATACATGAAAGTACAGGCAGGGAGGGTCACAAATCTGATTGGGAAAAGAACAACTTCAGAAATAAAGTGGCGGGCTTTCCAAGCTTGATGCTAAACTTCCTAAGAAAATCTGTATTGGAAAGTTCTCGACAATTGGATATAGCCCTCAGCTCATATCAACCCATCCCACCCCAAGTCAAACCAGAAACACTAATAAGGTTTGGAGTTTGGGGTGCATATCCTAAGAAGTATCCCATCTACTCCTGCAAACGTGTGTGGCTAGGTTAAATGATCCAAAGGCACATCCTTGGTGTGAAAGGGGTCATGGAAGTTTACTAAATCTGAGATAGATGGGAGCTGTGGACTAAAAGACAATAATAACAAGTGCCATGTAATGGACAGTGTGCCAGATACTGTGCTAAGTTCTGTATTTCTCCATCTATGCAGACTGTGCACAGGGTCTTAGCAAGGAAAGAGTTACAAGGGCGATAAACCTTTGTCAGACACTTATACGTCAGGTACAGCTGAGGAATGTGTCAATGGTCGCAACAGCCATTGTGTCTTTACTATGGATGGACTATTGCAAATGCTTTTCCTCTTTTACCAACTGTGGTGGTTCATCTTGGCTGTTAGCATGTCACAATGGAGAAGAGGGAACCTCAGCTGACGAACTGCCTCCATCAACGGGCCTATGGGCACATCTGTGGGAGTATTTTCACGGTTATTAGTTAATGTCGACGGGCCCAGTTTATAAAGCATTGTGTCATCCCTGGACGGTGAGCCTGGGCTATAAGAAAGATAACTGAACTTGAGCCTGGGAGCAAGCCAGTAAGATGTTTCTCTATGGCAGCTGCTTCATGGGACCTCCAGGTTCCTACTTGGATTTCCCTCGGTGATGCGCTATGAGCTCTAGTGTAAATAGACCCTTTTATTCTGGAGTTGGTTTTGGTCAGTGTTCTATCCCAGCCATTGGAAAGCAAACTAGGACATCAACATTTAGTATATTTTGGTAATACTGCTTGTACATTCCGGATGAGGCAATCAAGGAGCAGGAGATGACAGAACTTTCCTAGATCAGCTTGACTCCAGAAATACCTCTGTTCTCTTTTCTTAAGGAAAAAAAAAAAGTACTATTGAAATCCTAAGTTATTGTAATTAAAATTAAGCAATATCTCAAAACTCAATGAAGCAAAAACAATGGTATATTTAATCTTAGCGATACTGTCAGACAACTCCTGAGTTAGGAAACATCATTCAAGGTATGCTCCCACAGGAACAAAAGGAGGGAGAAAGGGAAAGATAAATGCCCACATGCACTTATGTAAGGTTGCATGGGTGCAGATGTAGGCAGGCCAATCAGAAGGGGAAGCAAAGATGGCCAAATTGCTCAGTAACTATGCTATACTGCTTTAAGACTCTCGTGACTGTAGGTTCCAATGAGACACCTCGCCACTATCTCTACTGCTTTGGGCTCTTTCTATGGGGAGGTTCCCTGTTTAACACCAACACCACATACTAGAAAACATCTGTTGACCCATACCAGTAGCATTGCTAGGGCAAGTGTGTCCTGGGCCCAGCTTTCGATGACTTGCTCTGGAACTTTGGACAAGATGATTTGCCTTTTTAAAACTTTATTTTCTCTTTGGGAATGTGGTTATGAGTGTCAACTCCAGGACTGAAGGGAAGATGGTCAGAGGCCTCAGAAACACCTTCTAAAAAGACCCTAACATGCCTCTCTGAACATGCAGCCTCCGTGTGTGGACCTGTCCCCATTTGTTTCCAAAGGAGTGTTAGCAGGTGATTTAAACCTCTCCATGGATCCAGGAGCTGCACTGAGGATGAGCGTTTGCATAGTGTCTCCCTGCTTCTCCCTTGGCAAAGTCCCCGTGATTAAAGGGACAGACGGGTAAGCAGAGAGATACATCCTTTCATAGGCAGCTGGGCCAGGCCAGGCCAGAGTTTTCTGTGGAGAAGTCTACAGCCCCACCCCAAACCCTGCCTTGCTTCCTGATGTCTGTAGAAGCCTAAAGGCCATCTCTTGCACCTTTAAACTTCAAGCTTCCACTTCTTAGGCCAAGCCTAAGCAAGTAGCTCTTTCTATGGTAGCTATCACAACTGAGAAACAGGGTTGCTTCTGGTGTCTCCTGGGTAAAGGCTAGTGCCTATTAAACACCCTGCCGTAGAGGGCATGGCACAAAGCAAAGAGTGATCCAGCCCAAAATGTCACTTAACCACAGTTAAGATTCCATGGTCTAGGCAGGCAAAGATCCAAGCATTCTGATTCGGTAAGACAAAAGCTATAGCAATGAGTGTTATAGGTAACGTTTGCTTTGGGCTTTTAAGTGGTGACAAAGTGAGTTTGATACATTTAAGGGAACTTTCAAAGAGAATGTAGATTTGAGGGATGACAGGGTTGAGAGAGATTCAGCTAAGGATCAGAAATGACATCTTAGATATATAACAGAAAATACTTTTCGTCTTGTAATTTGATTAATTTAATTGATTGGTAGCGACTGCCTAGAGAATTGTGTCGGGAGTGATTTTTAAGGCCAAGTCTTAGCTCAGCAGGAAAGACTGTGGTGATCGATTAGTGATGTCTGCCAGAGGCTGGTGAAGGGAGTTGATAGTACAAACCCTGAGAAATCGCTGTCCCACTTTTAGACAGAATGGAACAGAATGAGGACAGAGGTAGAGGTGGAAATGAGCAAGGGCTTTTGGTACCGAAGTTCACAGGGGGAGATCATGAAAGATGTGGAAGGGCCTGGGATGGCAGGCTCTGAGCAACAAAACTCAATCTGTAGGTAATGGGATGGCGTGCTGGCACCTGCCGACTGTTGCCTCCAGGCCAGCTCTGCTGACAAGGTAAAGAAAGCAACTCAAAGTCCTTGCTCCTCATTTCTATAAAGGGAGTGCTATTTCATCTGTTAACAGTAGCAGGATCACGAGGCTCTGGCTTTTATGAAGCTCATCCCAATGATGAAAACACCCCAGTGAAGCTGAATTGGGTGGGGAGGGGTGACTGAAAAGGGTTAGCAGTAATGAGTTCCCCTAAAACCCTTTTGGATCCAACGTGTCTGCACGTGGCCAGGCTCAGGCAGCAGGGGGTAGGAGGGGATAGATGTTCATTCCTGAGCCTCCCATCCTGGCTGACTCTGGCTGACCCTGGCCTGGACACCGTTCTGTCAACCAAGCCAAGCCTTTCTGTTGAGCTCTACCTCCTCACAGGCCTCCCCACTCTGGGAATGATTCTTAATCCACTCATTCACTGCTTTCCAAGTTTCTGATGACGTCATGCTAATGCACCTCCTTTTCCGGCTCTTCTCCTCTCTCCCCTCTTCAGCCTCCTTTATCCCACTTCCCTGTCATCCTTCCTTCGGCATGGTGGTAGAGCTCTGTGATCTCTGTCCTCTACAGTCAGCGTTAGTTTAGCTGCCTGCAGACTCCTACTCCTGTCACCATTAATAAAGGTGACACTGCAGCTTGGCACAGATGCAAAATACCACCCCTTCCTGCCCTACCCTCTGCCTTGGAGCAGAAGGCCTAGACCTGTGTTGGAAGCTTCCTTGCTGCTCCCAGGGCCCATAGCTGCGCTCTGCTCCACACTCAATTAAAGAAAGGCGAGTGATACACGATGAAAAATGCCATTGAGAGAGCTGGCCTGGTAGTGCCCAGATATCAGATCAACATTACTAAAGCAGACTATCTACTAATTCCATCTAGAAAAAGAAAAAGAAAAAAGATGTCAGCGTCGTCTGGGCTGATTGGTTCTGTAAATCCCCTGCTGACTCTCTAGCCCCACGTAGGCTGCAAAAATCATGGCCAGAAGTCTAATCGAAGTTAAGGCTTAGAGTTAGCAAGGTAAGAGGGTGTTTCTGGGACACTGTCCTGGAACATCTCTGTAACACAGGTAGAGGTGACAGAGCCCAGAAAAGCTAGGTGCTTTCCCAAGCATCACACAGCCTTTGAAAATAGCAAAGCTGAGGCTACAAGCCAATTGTGTGAGCATACAATTACACTGACTATACACATGCCTCTTCCCCTCCAACAACAGTTCCCTGACCTATCAACCCCCACAAACAAAATGACTTCCCACACCCCAAGTCTAATATCAGTCACGAGGGTGTCTTGATACCAAGTGAACTTAACCCATACTTAAGTCTCATATTAGAAATATATCTTATTTCTCTTCCTCACTACCTAGATTTTCCAGGCTTAGGGCAGAACATGCCACTGTTGAACACTAATTTCACCTTTAAAAAATTAAATAGGTATGCCTGCCACCCCTGTACCTCCTGCTTGATCGATTGCAGCCTGGGCTCAGCATCTGAATCTGATGGAGAACATCAAATTAAAAGCCAAATAGATGACCACCAGCTTCCCTCTACGGAAGGGCAGCCATCTTAGAGTCTGAGAGGCATGTGGCACGGGCAGGGGGTTGGGCCGCAGCCCACAGCCCACAGAAAGGTTTCATGTAGCTGACCCTGCTTTTTGAAAACACTTGACCATCAGGCCAGCATGCGCAGACCAGAAGAGATTGTATATGCTCTTTACTCTTCTGTTTCTCCTGGGCCTCAAAATGGTTGGTAATATTGGGCTATGTGCCCACAGCTCTGCAAGTTCTACCCTGTAGGGATGGAAGGAACCGCCTTTCCAGGTGGTTAAATCTCCTATTCAGAGTACTCAGCCCATCGAAGAAGGCATGAAACTGTTGGGTTTCCATGCTGCAAGGCCTGTGTTCCAGAAAGCCCCCTCAGTCCTGCTCACACCTGGACAGCTGGTCACCTCACCCAGTTACGTCGTGCTGCCTGCCTGACCCCCATGGGCACTGCACATGTGACCCTTTCCTTGATTTTCTCATGCTTACACACCCCATGTCCCACAGTGGCATTCACAATGGCCCGCATCTTCATCCTACTTCATTTCTCCGTACTGTCTCCTGTAGACTTCTCTTCCCTCCCTCTCTTCATGCTCTAACCATTTGAAAGAAGAGTTATTCACTTGAAAGATCAACACAGGGATTTCTTCCTCCAGGAAGCCTTTTGTGGACTCCACTTGAGTGGTTCCCACCTGGAGAGTCCTACACTGAGAATTTCACTTCTCTTTATTGATGTATTACTAGTAACTAAACATTGAATAAGGGGCTAAGATTTGGGGCTCTCCAATTCTGAATCATGTCAATGTCCACCCCTCTCCAAAAAGTGTTTTTTAAATGCTGGCTGCACACCTTTGCAAACTACTGTAGCCCTGTAATGAAACATCCAACACAACTGACATAATGCTATAGTAAACATAATACATGCTTACTGCACTGAATAGTGCCATAAATTATGCTCTTGCCTAGTGGGGGCTAGAGGTTTCAATTGGGAAATTTAAAGGCCTTCCAATTTTAGAGTGTGATCTGCTGCATACTAACACATCAGGTTTGGCAGCACGTGACAAAAGGACTTCCCCTGTCATTCTGAGGCCAACTGAGTGCTGTCTGAGGTCCCTTAGGTTTCTCAGGAGCCCATGGGCCTCAGCAGAAGGATATGGGGCGTATTTACAAGGATGATGCTCACTGATCCTCATGCTCATTTCCCTCACAGGAACCATGTAGGATATCACCATCAGCTTATCAGAACAAGGAATGGATAGGGAATAGGGACCTAGTGGCTTGATTCTGGTCCTAACATTGCCATCAGCAAGCTGAGAAAACTTCGGTGAGTCTCCATTCCTCTCTCTCTAGGCTTCAACTCTCCACACAATCACTGACTGCTTTGGAACTCCAAATCCCAAATGTCCATAATTAGTGCCTGACATGTGGAAACTGGACATTTTGATTCTATCTTTCCTCGTTCCCTGGTTGACTTTGGGCTCTGGGGCTGTGATTTCCAAGAGGCATTTCACCATAGAACACTATGCCATTCTTCTCAGTAGACACTGGAATGTTGGGATGCTTAGCTTTAGTTGTCAATTTGACATAACTCAGAATGAACCATGAAGAGAGAGTCTCAATGAGGTTTTGTTTCTATTAGGTCGGCCTGAGGGCATGTATGTGGGGGATTTTCTTGATTAATCGATGTGGAGAGATCCAGCCCTCTGTGGGCTACACCATTCCCTAGGCAGGGAGTCCTGAGCTTCATGAGACTAGATAAATCAATATCACAGCCATGGAAATGAATCCAGGGCATAGGTCTAATATTCCCTGAGTGGCTAATGGGTGAGATGCTTATCTTCAGGGCAGTGAGTTCACCAAGCAAGAATGAGCCAGGCAGACTCGATTTCTGGGCTAGCTGGCTATGAGATCTTAGGCAAGGCATGTATTCCCACCCAACTCATTTCCTCATTCCCTAAGCATCTTTGAACAATAGACCAGGCAGTGCAGGCAGGTTCCAGCTCCTTCTACTCTACTCGACAGCTATGTGTGAATACAGTAGAACAGAGTATAGGGGAATGGGCCATCCATTACCAGCAGCATTGCCTGCCTGGAAGCTTGTGAGAAGTGCAGACTCCTGGCACTGGCCCTAGACCAGACCCCTGGGGATCGGAATCTCATTATATGACCTGTAGGTGGGTTCTTGGTCCCTTGAAGTTTTGCACAGCACTGCTGAAGCACACAGTAGGTATTCAACAAAATTCAGTGAGCATTTTTCATAATTATTTCCTTCCGTCTGCTAACCCTTAATGCGTTTATACTGTGTACAGGGCCAGGGGCATGGGCCTCTCCTACGGGATAAGCACACAGTAGACTTCATTCAGTAGGCCTATGGAGACTGACTGAACGGTTAGAAAGGGGACTCAGACCTGGCTCATTCTCTTAAAGAATTAGTGGTCCAGGAAGAACTGAAGACAGGAGCCCTAATATCCAAAGCAGAGTGGAACTGCTGGAAGCTGGGGACCCATGCTCATCTGAACACTTGCTGTGAACCAAACATGTTCCAAGCAGTGGTTAAATATCATTATAGCCACATTGGAAAGTAGATGCCAGTACATACGCCTTTCATAAGTTGGCTCAAAGAGGTAACATAGCTCGTCTCAAGCCTCTCCTCAGATAGTCCATGTGCTGACAAAACTTTCTGCGGGATGCTCTCCCCAGGGAGAGGAACCACTAGGCATGATTTTGACTTGACTTTGACCACGGGCCTCTCAAGGGCAGCACTGTCTCTCCACACTCACGGGAGATGTGGCAAGAGGCCCCACAAGCTCGAGGCTGGGTTGCTATTCCCAGCGGAATTCTCATCACAAGGCTGCCTGCTCCAAGGGCCACTTGTCTGATACAGTTCAGTGCATCTGGCTTCCCCTGACCAGGACTCTCTCCTGCACTTGGACATTTTACTTGCAAATACATCCAGCAGACGATGCCAGGCTTCACAGTGACAAGCCTGGGCAACAGAGAGCAAGCTTGTATGAATCTGGGAGAAGGAGAAGAGCCCCTTTCCAAAAGGCGTGTGATGTAGACAAGCCTGGGAGTCCTTGGCAGCAAGATAAGAAGCAACCGTGCACAGGACAGGCCCAAGGTCACCAGAGATGATGGGCGTTACGTCATCCCCCTGGGTTCTCCTTACCAGATGGATGAGGATGGAAAAAAATCTGTATCGAAATCATGTTTCAGTCAATATAATCTCACCACTCACATGAGGTGGTGGACGGCAGAGCACCTGAAGGAAACATCTCCTCGTGCTTCCGTCTTGCTGGGTTTTCTCTTCCCTTCTCTCTGCCCTCATTCCTCCATTTCTACAGAGGTTGGCCATTTGTTCCCTTCCTTAGCAATAGTTCCTCTGGTGTGTGTTCCCCATCTCCACAACAGCAGCAGCTATCGGGGTGCCTATTTAGAACACAGCTTCTCGGGTCCCACCTGGCACTCACTGAATCTGAGCCTGAGATCGGGAATTAATGAGACTAAGAACTGCAGTGGTGTCTCTGACGGATGCTCGATGCTCGGGTTTGAGACTGGTGCCTAAGGGAGCTCCTGGGAGAGCATTTCCAGTGAGCAGCTCCTACAAAGGGAAGAAAGAGGAGCCAACGTGGCTGGTTCAGGACAGAAAGCATTAGGTCTCCAAGCTTGTAATGTCAGCATTTAGAAGGCTGAAGCAGGAGGGTGGCTGACAGATTTAGATCAGCCTGGTCCATAGTGTGAGACCCTGTCTTAACCAACCAACCAAACAAGCAAGGCAAAAGAGACCAATACAATTTGAAGAGGGGGTGGAACGTGAGACTGTGAGCAGCAAAGCCTTACTATATGCCAGTCTTACCAAGGGCTTGTGTCGCTGGCTCTGTACCCAGTATGGAAGTATTAAGAGTTAATGAATAAAAGCAGAAGGTTGAAGAGGACGCTCACAAAGACTACATTCTATTCAATACCTACTATGTGCTTCAGCAGTGTTGTTCAAACTTCAAGGAGCCTAGGACCTACCTGTGGGTCATATAATGAGGCTTTGATTCCTGAGGTCTGGGCTGGTACCTAAGGGTCTGCATTTTTCATGAGCTTCCAGGCGGCTGCTGCTGCAGCTGCTGGTGATGCTGGATGGCCACAATTGATGCAGAAGGAGTTAGAACCTTCTCGCGCTGCCTCAGGGTTCACAGGCGCTTAGGTCATGAAGAAACAGCAGTTCACAGCATTCCCTAAGTGTCAGGTTGCCTTTGACACACCTTAGAGAAGGGTGTCCCTACCACAGTGTCCCTTAACTCCAGCTCTCTCTATTCTATACCTGCTCTTAAGGACAACAATATCAACATGAAGGCTATCTGTAAACATTGTTTGGAACAAAGTCCCCAGGGACTTTTGTATGTTTTCAGTGTGGGGACAGCCAGGTGAAAGTCTGAGATGGGTTCCTTGTCAATGCCAGCTAAGTCAGGCCAGGGTGACTGTGGGTTATATTTAAGGTGATTTAAAGAAAAACAAATTTGTCAACTTCTGTCTCACCGATGCAGAAGGCAAATTTATACCCATGACACCTGGGCTATTTTCAAGAGGCTGTGCTTGGGGGCTGAGGACACAGTGAGTCTCTACAGCTCCACTTTCGTGTTTATTGGTTTAGGGCACAGGGATATTGCTGTCTCCAGAGCAACCCATGTCTTTTCAGCTTCTGCGTGGGTTAGGGGAGGTTCCTTGAAGACCTCTGTTCACCCACATTTTGGTCAGTTCTAACCCCCGTGGACTCAGGCAAAGTGGAGCTTAGAATTTAGTACCCCTCCATCCACCCCCACCCATAGCCAGGAGGATAAAGTCCAGGCAAGCATAGGGCTCGCACTACTCGGGCAGAGGAAGTTCATCTCTTCAGTCTGGTCCTCTGTCTACTTTCACTTTTGCTACCCCAACAAAAAGTGCTTTTGTCTTTTCTCTACTCCTGTTTCACTGTCTGTCACTCTCTTTGTCTTTGTCTCTGTGTCTCCCTCTGTCTCTCTCTATGTCTCTGTCTCTGTGTCTCTCTGCCTCTCTGTCTCTGTCTGTCTCTCTGTCTCAGTCTCTGTCTCTGTGTCTGCCTCTGCCTCTCTCTATGTCTCTATCTCTCTGTGTCTCTGTGTTTCTCTGTCTCTGTCTCTATGCCTACCTCTGTCTCTCTCTGTCTCTGCCTCTGTCTCTGTGTCTATCTCTCCCCTTCCTTTCCCTCTCTCTCTCTCTCTCTCTTTCTCTTTCTCTCTCTCTCCTCTTATTCCTACCTTTGATCATAGTCTTTCCCATATACCATCTCTACATTGCAAGTAGTTGGTATTTAGTTCCCGGAGGTTGGAAATCACGTTTTACCTGTATCTTCATCTCGCTCCCACCACAGGGCCTGATACAGATTAAGCTTTCTGTAGATATTTTCAGGATGCATCATGTGTACCACCTCCTACTTGACAAATCCAGGAGCATAGCTCACAGGCATCTCAGACTGCACGTGCTTACTTAGAATCCTTGACTCCAGACTCCTACATGATTTTCTTTTATAGCATGCCAAGTGGCAGCTTGTCCTCTGTTCCCTTGGACCCCTGGACCGGAGGCTTCAGGCACCTTTGACATGTTCTGTCATCCATCTTGTGGCTGACTTCTTGCCAATTCCACCTCTAAAATATGGCCAGATTCTATTCCCAACCCTCACCCTGTGTAGATCAACATGTCTCTCATTTACGATACCCAAAGCTCCAAAAGATATTCCAATTTTGAACCTGCTTCTCCAAAAAGCAATCAGAATTGAGCTCACATGCCCCTAAGTTCTATACCCCTGCCTCATCCACTATCAAGCCTCCCGTCCTTACCTGGCTTGTATCTGCCACTGCTGGACTGGGACTCACCAGGACAATTATTCTAATAGTGTCTGGTTTTGGTTCTTCCTACTCAATCAACCTTACAGCTTCCCATCTCAGCACTTCTCCCAATCCTCAACTAGGTATTTATTTATGCATTGGACTATTAAGCGCTGGTCCTTTTCCTAGGTGGAGCTCCTAAAGGGTTGAACATCTGAGTGTCTGGTTCATCACTGCCTTCACAGCAGAGAGGACAGGCCCAGGATGTGAGAGACACATTAAATACCTTCTGAACAAACATGTGCTTAAATTCTAAACATGATGCTCAGAAGCCATGCTCACTCTCGCGGTATTGTTAGAGCTGATTGGCTAACAAAGGTGAGCCATTCCCCTGATGTGAGGCAAGAGTAGGCAATTCAATTTAATTCTTCTCAGTGTGGTACCAGTCGCTTCAATTACATCCAATTCATCTTAATTTAATTCCAAAAGCCTTCACAGACACCAAAGCTCTGACAGCCTTTATTCTAGAAGTAGAAATGTCACCGATGAAGGCAATCTATTCTTTACCCTTAGGAGATGCCTCCTGTATTCACTCACATCTTCTGGCCAAGGTCAGGTGTAGAACATGCTTGATACAGCCTGCACATATGAGCCTGCAAACAGGTAACTGGTCAACCTAATCTGGCTCTCAAGGCATCACTCAGTGATGGTTGTGTTTCTCAAGGTAGCTGCAGAGAGGTTCAACACTGCACTACCAGCAACAGTGACAAAGGACTTGAGGGTCAAGCACTCAGAGTCTATGTCTGCCATTCCATTAGTGTTCAGGACAGAAATTAAGTGACTGAAGTCTTTTAGCCCACCTTTCAAATCTGTTAAAAGGCTTCGTGTTTCTTTTTTTTTTAAATTAATTGCTCATTGTTTTGCACTTCATCTTACAGATATGAGGTTAAGAGCACTCTTTTCTCCCAGTATATGAAATGACTGACAGCTGAAAACATGTGGCGTATTACCAATGACCTGAGGTGGTTTTATTTACTACCAGAAGCAGAATTAGGGAATTCAGGCATCACAGCCAAGCAGACATAAACAGCAGAGAGGCTGGCTGAGTTCTCTGGCAACCAAGGCATAAGAGGGGAAAAAAAGGAAGGAAAGAAGGAAAATATACCAGCTTGAACAGTTTTAGTCTTCTGGCATGGAAAGTATGCCCAGTTCCTGTGGTGGCCACATCACTTTCTCTGCTCCAAGTATAAGCTGGCAGGAATTTACCGTGAGTCCTTCGGAAAGCTCTTGGAGAGGTGGGGTAGACCTTACCTTAATCAGTTGCACACAACAATGAATGCTGCTTAGTCTGATGCCTGCCCCATCTACCCTCAATAAAGGCAAGTCTTCAAGGGGAGACAGTGTGCCTTCTGAAGAGCCAGCTTCAGCCTGGGCTTAGTTTACCTAATTTTCTCTTCTCTGGGTTACAGTAATAGCCACTGAGACACTTGTTAGGAGACTAAGCAATCTACACAGCTTCTGCTTCTTTCTTGCCCATACAAATCTCTTTTGCATTCTACCTGGGCTCTATGATCTTGTTCTAAAGTTTTGGACCATTCTAGAACATTCTAGATCTTTATAGATCATGATGACTTGTATGTGACCTCAAATTGAATCAGTAGCCCAGGTTGGCCTTGAACCTGCTTCCTCCTGCTTTAGTCTTCTAAGAGCTGGAATTACAACCCTGTGATAAAAGGTCCAGGCTCTGTAATAACTCTTAAGATGTGAGGCATAATCAAGGTGATGTGTTAATAAAATACTGGCACAAGGAACTCGTGAGATCCTAGAACTGCAGGGTTTTTTTATGGTTTCCATTCAGATACCTATCCCCTAAAATCCCAATTAAAAACTCAATGACCCCTGTTCAGCAGAGAGAGGGGGGAGGGAGGGAGGGAGGGAGGGAGGGAGAGAGAGAGAGAAAGAGAGAGAGAGAGAGAGGAGAGAGAACTCTACCTTCCCTTGGTGCTCTGTCTGATAGAGACGCTGGAAGGTTTTCTTATGTTGGGGCATAAATCTGTCATGACATAAAGACATTGAACTACTTCTGTTTCTGCAGGGTGACATAAATGCCCCCAAATTGCATGGGGGAAATGTGTGCTTTCAAAACACGATTTCTGCTTGCCAGAATATTCTGAAACAATACTAAATTTTTATTTGTTGTTTCTGTCCAGCCCCTGGCTTCACAGTCGGGAATCTGTGAGTAAGAGCTGCCTGCTTGGGATTCTAGGAAGCCATGTCCTTCCTTATCAAGCCTGCCCCAGCTGCTAATGACACTAAGCCACAGAGCCTGCTGGATGCCCCCACTGCCTTAAGTAGTTTTAGCACAGCAGATGGGCAAGAGGTGAGGGTCCTTTCCCCCAATCAATTATAAGGGTGACTGGACAGCAGATGGATGGCACCTCTGCTGCCTGCATGGCTTCTCTACTGCCAGCCATTTCTGCCAGTGTGTCTTTTCTCCTGGCCTTACTTACCAGTCTTTAACAGAGCCCTGTGACTAACAGTGCATATTAAAATGGGACATTGTTCTCATAAAAATCAATATTTAAACCGCATGCTACTAATTCATACTAAAGGTAGAAAAAGGTCCAAATGCCACCATTTTCTCTCTATTTTAATCCTAAGGGGAAAGGCTGTTGTAGTGAAGACAAGAGCCCTGCATGTAAGGGAAAGCTGTAATTTGAATATATGCATAGGTTCTCAAGGGTAAACCATCAGCAACCCTGTTTATTCCAACCATGGGTTTCCCAACTTGGCACATTCCCCTCTCTTGTTTTGCCTACCTCTGGGGCTTTTCACTCCCATAGAAACCAAAGCTTAGTGTGGAAAAGGAGAAAAGGCTGGGGTGAGGGTGATCAGGGAGGCTCCTTCTGCAATGTGAAGTTTCTAGATCCTCCGTGTGCTTCAGTCTCCCAGACCTCACTTCCTCTCCATCACTAGGGCAGAAGATCCCATTGAGGAACATCTGGCTTTTGCCTTCTGTGGGCATATGGCTGTAGTTACCACAGGAGCGTGCAGATCTGCTGGGTTCATGTAGGTAGCACGCCCATGGTACCTTTTAAAGGGCCTGCTGTGTTTGCTCTTTAACACTCAGCATGGCATCAGCCCAGTGGAAATGAACTGGGAGCTCCCTGCAGGTTCTGTGCTCCCTTGGCAGGCATAGCCTTCCCACCCCAAACCTTCCCCTTGAGCATTGAGCTCTGCAGGAACACAGGCTTGCTGAAGGAGCCAGCGGGGCCTCAGGGAGCACTGGGCCTGGGAGGGAGGTCAGCGCTACGTGGAGCTGAGAGAAGCCTTGGGGCACGAACAACAAGATCTGCACCCCAAGAAAAGCCCTTAATCTAAGAGCAGAGCCATGGCAATTGTGTGCATGTTTGTGTGTGTGTGTGTGTGTGTGTGTGTGTGTGTGTGTGTGTGTGTCTTGAATTGGGTCCTTGGCCTGCTCTAGCACTTAAAACTGCCACAAACAGGGATTAGGGGCTTCCAGGGCATCAGAATTAGAGAAAGCCCCAACTAGGAGTCCCCTTCTGGCCTGTGACCTAGGGCACTTCCTGACACCCCTGAGCCTCGGTTTTCTCACCTGCACAATGGATACAGCTACCCTTACTCTCATAGAATATTGCAAAGGGCAAAGTAAGTGTCTTGGGTGAAAATAATAAAGAGTAAACCTAGTAATAGTTGAGCGCTGTATTCCAGACAGCATGCTGAATGCTCTGTGTATTTTGTCTCATTTGAGACTGACAGTTCTACAAGGTAGAAACTCCCCTTTTATGGATGTGAAAACTGGGGTTCAGAGCAATTATGTAAGTAGATGAAGGTCATGCAGCTACCTAGCAGAGTACGATAGTGCCTGTCCTCATTCATCATTGTTTATTGGGTGCTGCCTCCACACCGGCCATGCAGAAGCCAACGTAATTCCCACCCTCGGGGCCCTTACCGTCTTGTTACTGTACCGCACAATGTCCAGAATCATGGAAGTTGAATCGATTCCAAACCTCACTGACCCCCAAGTTTAGCTCTATGCTGGACCTCTGGGACAACACTGCCCCTGTGCCTTCACCTGGTGCTAGTGATTGCAACGTGATGAGCAAAGGCAGCAATGGCCCAGGTGGGCTTTCAAGGGATGGGGACCAGATACACTGGCCAAGGAAGAACACTGTATGCATTCTCTCATATCTGAAGCACCCTTAGACTTACGGATCCCAAGGGAACCTTTCCTCTGCCTCTGACAAATACTGCATCAGAACTCCTCTTTGCAGGAAAGATTCGGCTAGGGAAACCTGCTTTACAAACCTGGCTAGACAAAGCCTGTGTTTACAAACAGGTAAGCTTAAGGACATGCCCACACCCTTTGAGATGGAGCATTACACTGCATTTTAAAACAGGATTGATCCAGTGAGTTTTCCTAGCACACAGCTTTTCAGGAATGCCAAGCGCCCTGTCCCCAGCATGTTAGGCTTTTGGAAAGGTAAACTATGCCTTTCTCCCCAGTCTGTTTCGTGTTGATATTTCTAAAAGAAACTCTGTGGAAATCCTTCCTCAGATATAGCCTAAATTGTGCCTATGATAGCTGGGTCATGCTAGTGATTTTTTGTCCCTAATACAACCCAAGAGAGAGACTGGGTGGAGGGAGAGGCAGAGTTAGAGATTCCCAGGAGATCTGCAGTAGCCCGGGGGTTAATAGTATCACTTGAGGGTAAAGCTTGGCATCATGTCCTTGAATCTTTGAAGCTACTTTCAAGGGCTCAGACTCTGTCTAAAAATCCTCTTTTTGAAGACACCCAAAAGGGGGACTGTTAAGTAGCACCAAGCAGTTCTGTATTTTCTGAACCCTTCAGGTCAGGTCCTGCCCTTGTGCCAAGAGCAAGAATCTTAGAAGCAGAGAATTACCAACACTCGATGGATAGAATGAAGCAAATTTGTGGCTGAGCCTGAAGGGCTAGCCAAATGATAGGCCACACTGCACCCTCCCCTTCCCAATCTAATGCCCTAATCTTCATTCCTGGGGTTCAGGGCTATGTCTTGCCTTCTGGAGGGTCCCACGAAAGTTGTGCAATGTCGCTTGGCCTCTTCAAGTTGAGGAGCCAGATATGCTACTGATTTGGGGATTCACCACTCTGACCTTGAAACAGGAAAAGGAACTGAGTCTGTGTGGTCTCTACTGTACCAGTTACTGGACTCTGCAGGGGCCAGACACTTTACCTTCCCCTGTCTCCCCTCTCCTCTCCTCCTCTCTCCTCCCCTCCCATACCCTCCTTTCTCTTCCCTTCCCTATCTTATCTTCTTTCTCTCTGTCTCCTCAACTCTGTGTGTGTGCATGTGTGCATGTGCATGCATGCATGTGTGTGCATGTGCGTGTGTGATACAAGTGCAAGTGAGCACATACCTATGTGTAGACATCAGAGGACAACTTTTAGGAGTCAGTTCTCTTCTTCCACACTGTTTGAGGCAGTGTCTCTTTTGTTCCCACCTCTCTACATATTCTAAGCTAGATGGTTGGTACAATTCAAGGCAATCTTCCTGCCTCCCTGCCCATCTTCCTATAGGAATGCTGGGGTTAGATATGTGCCTCATGGCATCCAGCGAACTGTGGTTGCCAGGCTTATGCAACAAGCACTTTTATTCCATGAAGCCAAGACATCCTTCCTTGCTGCCCATTCTTCAGAAGAAGAAGCTGAGTCTCACAGAGGTTAGCCATTGGCTCTGTGCAGTACAGCACCATGGTTGCTAAGGTGACACTGAATCCAATTTATCTTTCTCCATCTTTTACATGTCCTGAATCATTTACAGTCTCCAGAATCTTCATGACTAGAGAGGAGGCATAGGACTGCTTAAAAAAAAAAAAAAAAAAAAGCCCTATTGTCCTACTGACCATGAGAAGACAAACCTATCAATTCAAAGTTTCACAGAAGTAAGGCAGAAGTCACCTGCTGGAGATGAGGGATGCTCAGAAGTCACATGCCTAGCATCTGGACTCTGTAGCTTCTTTCTCCCCACTTCCTTAAATATTTTAGGGTGCCACATAGTAGATGCTCAGAGAGTACCACACAGTAAGCACTCTGGGACTGCCTGAGCCCAGATCCTTCCTACTGACAGGAAAGGCCTTTCACTCTCCGACTATGCCTTGAACTCCTCCAGATGACTACCTACATCAGTGGTTTCTGAACAGAGGACACCTGTCTTCTCCTACACCACCACACTGACAGGGGATTGCTAGGCTGGCAGCAGCCTGGTACTCTCATGGCCTTTGGGATGGTTGAGGAACACCTGAGCTTTCTACCATCCCAAAGCCTTCCTCTGCATCCCCTGTAGCTGCTTTGCTTACGAGGACAAGAGGCACACAGCTCTGCCTAGGTTTGCTCTTCTGGGCTGAACACTGCCGCTGCTCTTAGCTCCCATACCCTTCTCTCAGTGGAGGGGCCAGACTGACTGAGACTGATGACTAATGGCCCTGATGATGGAGATCTTGTGAGGACACCTGCTTCACACACGGACCAGCTGGCATTCAGATAACTGTTTAGTTGCCCACACCTGAGCCACATGAGCCTCTCAAGATTTCCTGTGTCTGTCTGTCTGTCTTGGTCAGGTACAAAACTTACCCCCCACCATACACATATTTGTGAACCATTCCTTGCAGATCCTTTTCACATATACAGAGAGAGAGAGAGAGAGAGAGAGAGAGAGAGACAGAGAGAGAGACAGAGACAGAGAGAGACAGAGAGAGACAGAGACAGAGGCAGAGGCAGAGGCAGAGGCAGAGACAGAGACAGAGACAGATAGACAGAGATAGAGATAGAGATAGAGATATATACACAGGATGCTGCATTTGAGAAACTAAATTATCCTTTGGACAAGTCATTTTTCACCTTAGACCCTAGATACCCCACTCACAAAGTAGAAGAACATTTCCATTCTCTTCATAGATGAATTTGATGCTCCCTCCCTTCCAATCCTGCCCTGGCTCTGCTGAGTCCTGGCTGTGGGAAGGGTAGCAAAAGGGGTTTTCCTAAATGTCTACATCTATTTTCTGAAATTTCAAGACAAAAAAAATTTTGCTTCAAATATATAAAAGAGAAAATTGCAAAATCAAAATGAATAAATGTTTAATTAAATGTCTACATAATGGAATGTTACATAAACATCATTAATTGTTAAATTTGATATCCATAAAAATTTCATTATATTTGAAAACAATTTGTTCCCTAGAATTGCTCCCTCAGAAAGGATTTTTCAAATGTGTCCTGTGATTGCTGAAAGCTCACAGCCCTATTTTACTCTTTGCCAAATGCTTTCAAAAGCCAAACCATAAAATTCCCTTTCAAATGTATTACAGCTAAAATTATTAGTGTGGAATATGGGTGAGTTGCAATCTACTTGGTCAGATGTAGGGTTCAAATATCTAAAAGTATGAGTGTTCTAAGGGGTGGCTGGAGAGATGGCTCACAGGTTAAAGACACATAGTAGTCTTACAGAGGACCTGGATTCTGGCACAACACAAGTCCCTTCTGGCTTCTGTGGGGGCTGCATTCACGTGTACAACACACAGGCACATACAACAAATAAAATAAATAAAAACACGACCTTAAAGGAATGCTCAGGGGTGTTGCCTTAGAACCAAAACGAATATTTAACGAAGCAGTTATTCTTTGGTGGCCTCCCATCTAAGCCTTTTGTGTTCATTAGCTTGTCCAATCCTTGAGACAATCTCCAAGAATATACAGTGGTATTTGAGCACCCATGCCGGCATCCTTTACATCTGTAGATTCAAAACTACTTTACACTAAATGTGTCTACATGACTTGCATATGGACTTTTGGGGTTATTATTACCTGAACAATATTCTATAGTTGTCCAAACAGCCTTTATATTGCAGTAAGTATTTTAAGTTGTCTGGAAGTTATTAAAGGTCAAGAGGCTGTGCTTGAATTGTGTAAGGGACTTGAACATGTGCAGATTTTGCTATCTGCAGGGCCCAAGATGCAAGAGGAGACCACTGCATTATTTTCATTTTACAGGCAAGAAAAAGAGTTCAAATGTCAGTCATCTTCCAAAGCCACGTAGCTGAACTGAAACCAATGGCTCCAGGCTCATGTTCCTCCTGACCTTACCAGATAAGTTGCCCAGCAACCCTGGATATTTCCAGAAGGGAAAAGTCCTGGCAGGCTGAAGAGGAGGGGTATACATGTCCAGAACTAGGAGTGTAATCCATACTGCATTAGATAGATTGCAGCCTTTATTTGCCTCTGGGCTCCTTTACTCTGTAGCTTTCCTCTGTCTAGAGGTCTCCTTCATTGATGACCCTCAGCCCCACCTACATGATATCAATAACTCGTCACAATAATGAAGAACTGAGTGCTACCAACAGTCCATCAACTGTTGGTCCATAGCACTTAACCTCCTCCTATTCTCACAAGAATCCCCACTTCATGAACAGGAGAACTGAGGTGTTGTGGAGATTTGAAATATTTTCCCCATGACATCAGCTCTCAGCAATGAATCACAGAATGCACACTCTGGGGCTTACTAGAAAGTCGACTTGGTTTCAAACTTTGTAAGCAACACATTTATTGCATGGAAAGCAAAGTCCTCTCTTGCCTGTGGCTAACAGCTATCTCTCTGTGTGTTCTACTGTTAATAGTGCGATGTGTGCTTTCTAGACCTCTGCTACATGTTTATGTATCCTAAGAACTTACTGACCTCTGTTCTTTCTCTTGCACATTTTGATGCATTCCTTCTCTCTGTGTGGACAGACTGATACAGAGGAACACATTAGAGAAATAACACACACTAGAGATGCCATGACTCCTTGAGCAAGGCTTAGCAGATATCCTTGTGATTAGGACAAGCAGGTGGTGGACCTCCTGCCCCTCCCATCACTCCCTGCCCTTTGGTGGTGTTTCTCTTCGTGACATGCCAGTTATGTCTACTCCTTCATCGAGGTGAACGGACACGCTACATTCTCAGCCATGGGAACTATTATCAGAAAGGGATACACCCGACTAACAGGATTGGCAGAAGTCTGACTCGATGCTGTTTCTCTGACCTTTGCTAAAGAAGAACCATGATTGAAATTATCCAGAAAGCAGAGTTGGGCAATCAGCTGAGTGACTGGGGGACAGCACAGAGCTACCTTGATGCATGCCCGCCCAAAGCCAGCAGAACCTTTGTAAGTAGGGGCTCACTAAACTGTCAAGTGAAGAACTTAGCAGAAGGAGAATGGTGCCTCCCCTGAGAGCTGTGTGAAGAAATGTGGGCCAGGACAGGTTCTTACTTGTAAAGACTAGAGAATTTTAGAACCCCAAGGCTTCTCCCATCCCCATCCCAGCCCTGTTCTACTTTCACAGTTGCCATCCATGGCAAAGAAGAGCTTCCGTCTCTCTGAGAGAGCAGGAGAAACTCCTGGGGTTCAGTACTTAGACTACAAGGCTCTTGCTCCTGCATGCTACCAGCCTGTGTAGATGGACCAGCCTGGGTACCTGGACTCAGCAGCCACACTGACCCAGAGAAGGATGGCTGGCAGATGGTTAGGATAACACAGCCACAGTACAGGCTGGGAAACCAGGACACTGGGAAACCTGTGAGCCCAGAGCTGTGTGATCCTGGGCGATATCCATATTTTTCCTGTTCTTGAGTTTCATGTCAGAAGGTGATTACAACTATACCCAGATTATGTAGAATTTATGCTTGTAGGGTATTACTAGTCTGTCCTGCTGTAACTCAAATTGTCTGTGGAAGACTATTATAACTATTTACAAAATATAGAGCACAATGCTTGATGTATATGTGTGTATGTATAAAGTAGCTCAAAATTACACTACTGTTATTAATATTAACAATTAGCTGTGGTCCCTCACCATACTATTATCTCAATACCCAAATACTTGACTTTTATGAACAGCTATATGTTGAGTAAATATATATAAGTAGATCAATGGCTTTCAACCTTCCTAATGCTGCTTCCCTTAATACAGGTCCTCATGTTGTGGTGACCCCTCCTCCGCCCTCGGCCACAAAATTATTTTTGATGCCACCTCACAGCTATAATTTTGCTCCTGTTATAAACTGTAATGTAAATATCTGACTCACAGGATATCTGATATATGACCCCTGTTAAAGGGTTGTTCGACCACCAGGTTGAAAACCTCTTTACAAAATTGATCACAGATCACAGTGAGACAAGGAAGTGTGTAGCCTCATCTACCTCTGAAACTCCAGACATGGGCAGACACCATTAGCAGCCACTCTTAGAGAGTTAGTTCAAGCATCTAATTTGGGAAACCTCTAAAGAAGCATCCAGAAGGTCCGGGTTCGAGTCCCGACCTTTCCACTTATTATTTGGAAACATTAAGAACCCTTTTGCCCGGGGCTGCACGTAGTTTCAAAGGGAAAACCCAAAGGAAGTAAGCTGAATGGACCTTAACACTGTCTACTCTGTGGCTTGAGACACATTCCCCTTCCCTCCCTGCATGACAGACATTAAGGCTAGCTAGAGGAGGCAGGGTGAGGGGGCCATAGACACTGTAACACCCACAAGCAACCTGCTCTCCTCAGCTTGGCCAGTCCTATGTCAAGGAACATGGAGGCCTGGGCTGCCAACTGCTTTCAGGCCTTGGGAGCCTTCATCTAAATATTCAGATGACACTTCCCATGAAGTACACATTCCCATTTAACACAAATTAACTTAAGGCACCTTGAGCAGTATTTGCTTCAGGGGTGTGGGGACTGAATCCCCAAGTCCAGCACAAGGGACTTGGCCTGTGAGACAGCATCCTGATGCCCAGGTCACAGGAGGAGCCTGCCTACATAGTGATCAGTCATAGAGGTGGGGACAGACTTTGGCCTTCAAACTGCAGCCAATCTTTACAGATCAAAGGATGCTGCATAGATGGTGGCCATTATATGAAATAATGACTAAAGCCCTAGGAAAAACACAGCACTGCCCGAAATACTTCCTTAGGTGCAGACCGCACACCTGAGGCCTCCTGCCTCACAGAAAATCATAGCAGGAACCAGAGTGCAGGCCAAACCAAGCAGGACGCACATGTAGAAACAACACTTGGCTGCAAGTCAGGCCAGGTTAATGTTGTGATCATAAAATGGGAAAGAGCTATAAGAATATGTTCTGGTGGGGTGTGACAGAATTCCAACAGTTAGCACCCGTCAAGATGTGGGACTCTCTGTCTCAGCCACCAGTGATCCCACTCTTGTTTGCCCAGATTTGCTCCTGAAAGCTTGCTGTTGTGCTGAGATAATACTAATATTTATTGAGCTCTCTGTACACGCCAGACACTGACTAAGCCCTTTGCATGTATCTGTGCACTTAATCCTCCAAATATCCCTGTGAGGAAAGCTTGCTAATTCTGTCTTGGGGAAAATGACACCCAAGAAAGGAAATAAGTCCCCCAAGTGCATCAGGCTGGTAAATAGCAGAGCAGGGGGTTTGGCCCCAGACAGGCTGGCTCCAGTATCTGAGCATTCAGCCACCATTCTGATGGTCGATGTCTCCCTCCTGGGATACTAGAGCAGAGCGGTGGGGGCAGGGGAGCGGAGAAACAGGAAAGGCCACCAGCGCCTGTTAGGAATGCCGGAAGACAGTGGAGCATTCTGCAGCGCAGAGGACTGTGGCTCACTTAGTGTGCGGCATCCATGACCCTCAAGATGCAGAGCCTTCTTCACTGTCTGTGACTTTTAGCTCCCCTTGTAAGTGTGAGCTCTGCCAGAGGATGAGCTACAGCAGTATCCTTAGTAAAGGAGGTGCTGAAGAGGCCATTTGCATTCCCCACTTGAGAAAAGGAGACCTCAGGGACTCTTCTAGCAACAAGTCTCAAATGACAGGCAGCAGCCTCTTGCATTGCCCTCTTTAATTAAATGAACTCTGAGACTTCACACCTCCCTGTATGCTCAGAAACACTCCTACTCTGCTCCTTTTTGATCTCTGTAATTTATTTTAAAGATCACACGATGAACACATTATTTGCTCTGTGAGCCACAGCCCAAAGAAATCAGATTCTAACCTGACCACAGCATTCGGAGCCACATCACCCCCATCATTACAAAGATACTGTGTTCTCTCCTCCAGTAACTGATGCCTCTGAGTTATGCTGAGTCTAAGCTGGGGTGCCAGGCTCTGTGAGCTTGTTTCAGTTATTTCTTTCACTTTTCATTGGCTCGTTTACTTTCCTTTTAAGTAAAATGAGTTATGGTTCTTATTGCCTTTAAAGAAAAGGGCCTGGGGAGATGGCTCAGTGGGTAGGAGGGCTTGCTCTGCAAGCATGAGGATGTACATTAGAATCCTCAGCAATTACGTGCAAAGGCAGGGATGCCTATATGTGCCTGTAACCTCAGTACTGAAGGGTAGGGATGGGCAGATCTCAAGAGCTTGTTGGCCAGCCAGCTTGGCCCAAACAGGGAGCTACAGGCTCACTGAGAGAGTTCCTCTCAAAGGAATGCAACAAGCAGTAAGAAAGGAGGACACCTGATGTTCTTCTCAGGCTTCGGCCTGGGCATTTGCATGTGTGTGTGTGTGTGTGTGTGTGTGTGTGTGTGTGCGCGCACACACACACATGTATACATGTATGCATACACACAGATACACACACACACCTACTGTTAACATTCTGTCTAAGCTCTGCCCCACAGTTACCTGGCAACAGCCAGGTAGGCCTGACCCACTATAAAAGGGGCTGCTTGCCCACTCTTTGCTCCCTTGTTTTCTCTTGTTTTCTTGGGCTCTTGCTCCCTTGCTTTTCCCTTCCCCCTCTCTCCCTCTTCCTTTCCCCCACCTCTCTCTACATGCTCATGGCTGGCCTCTACTCCTATACTCCTCTACTTCTCTCCACTCTCTCTCTGCCTTTCTCTGCCTCTACTACCCTCTTAACTCCTCTCCCTATGCCCTTAAAAAACTCTATTCTATACTGTACCATAGTGTGGCTGGTCCCTCAGGGGAAAAGGATGTCTCAGCATTGGCCTACCGAGGCATCTCCTTCCCCCATACCTGACTATACCTCCATAGAACATACCCCTCCTCTATCTTTTTATAAACATAACACCTACACTCACACACATGTGCACACACACACACACACACACAGTGTATACATACACACATACCCATAAACACAAAAATATACATATACATATGCTTGGCACACACACACACACACACACACACACACACACACACGCACACACACATACTTCCAAGGACAACCCTTTCACGTAGTCCTAAGTACTTAGAATAGGTACCTCTTTCATAAGCACACCCAGGCTCCTGGGCACGACTAGTTATAAATCCACTCACTGTTTAGTCAGTACACCTTTAGTGACCCTTTCTCACTGTGCACAATTAAGTATTTAAGGAAATATTTTGAATTAGTAGTCTAGGAGCTGATTCACAATGAAACAGCCTTAACTTGTTAAAATTAAAAATAATTGCCAAGGAAACTTGCCAGAGGCTTGAGCTATAACACACACACACACACACACACACACACACACACACACACACACGCACGCACAAACACACATACACGGTGTACACATATACACATACCCATTAAGCACAAAAATATACATATACACAGATTTTTCACTCTCTGTCCCAAGTCACTCTCTAGGTCATTACCCCCATTTTATCTTCTTAGTAATTATCACCATCTGAAATGAATATATTTGTATGTCTTTTTATTTTTTTAAATTTTGGAGGGCCTTGCTGAAATGCGAGCTCACTAGGAGAAAGACAGTCTTCCCTGTTCCAGCACAGCACCTTCGAGACCAGGCCATAGGGACGAAGGAATGGCGGTTATATGAATGGATGAGAGAGACTGTCAGGCAGTTCTTTCTCACACCTACACTTAAAACCAGGAAGTAGAGAGTGGTGTACCATTGATGTGGCTCTAAAAGGAGCTGTCTGGGTCTCTTGGGAGACAAGAAGTCAGCATCGGAGGAAGGGGAGTAGAGATGGTGACTCACGAGCCTGTTTCTGGCAACTGCAAGGACACGCCCCCATCAAGCTTTGCAGAGACACTGAACTACACCACATGACATTTATTTATGGGATGTCTGTGTGCTCATGCCTGGGCAGCAGGTGCCATGACAGTAAATGATCCTTTACTGCTCCTCTCTTCCAGATAGCTGGCAACCTAGAGAAAAATGTACGTACGTTGACCAGTAGCCACCGCCTCCTCACAGAAACAAGTACAGTTTTTGGTCTAGCTCCCAGTATTGGGGAGATAACTTTTTTTCACTCTTAGAGGAGGAGAATAAATAAATCATGAAACAAAAGGAAGCAGTTAAACGTTGAGGGTCAGAAAAGCCCTGATGCCAGGGCAGATAGATCGAAACCCAAAGGGGAAATCTGGGGCTAGCTGAGTGGCCTTGGGCAGCACATATCACCTATCTGAGTTTGTGCATTTGCCATCTGCAGAGCCTACCTTGGAGCGGGGTTAAGGCGAGCATAATGGATAAGAAAGCATGCAGTCAATGCCTGGCATGCAGCTGCAGCCCTGTCTAAGCGCCAGCTCTCTCCTCAGTCCCCTTGGGGAATGTGCTCCCTCTTCCAAGAGTCTTCTACCCTGCTCATTAATATATTCAAGGGAGTTCACGGTGACTGTATCGCTTGCCAGTTAAAAGAACAGCGTCCACTTTCAGACTGCTTATGCTCCTATCAAAGCTCCATCACTCAGTAGGTGTATGACCTTGGAAGGGTAGGTAATCTCTCTGGACTCCAGTTTCCAAAACAAGGCAGTGATGCTCATCATGGAAAGAGAATAAATGCTTACTGCAGGCAATGTGTTTAGAGCAGTGCCTGTTTCATCTAAAACCTACTTCAGCCCAAATGTCCTCATGGCCCTTCTGTACCCAGACTTCTTCCATGGGCACAGTGTTCCTGCCTAAGTTGTGCTCTCTCCCTACAACACCACAATCCTGTATCGTCTTGTAACTGGCAACGCTTTACTATGTAGGTCCACCCTCCGGCCTTCTTCAAAGTGAGCATTTTGTTGACTATCCAACCTCAACTCGTCCTTCAATCCCAAGACAAACTCCCACCGTATTAGTTTCAGAATATCTCTTATTATACAAAATTAATTTTCCTATGTGGTTGGTGTGTTTATTGTCTCTCCTGTCCCACTGGTATGTAGCCACACAAGAAGAAGGACTGGCTCCCTCTTGAAAGGGTGTCTGGTGTATAGTGAAAGGTGAATAAAGTGAGTGAATAAATGAATGAATGATTGAATATGCTGAATGACCTGGTCCAATGAAGTATTTTCTTGGAATTCTGTTGTTCTATGCCCGGTCTGTGATCTTTGGTAAAGGCCAGTTTCTAAAATTCTTTGCCCTTTCCTCTAAATATGGAACCCAGCTAACTGTACACTTGACAAAGTCCAAAGATAGCTTTCTCAGGCCCTCAGAGGACTCTTGTGAAGTGTGCCCTCTGTATTCCTGTCACCAGAGCTTGAAGTCTGCCTCCTGAAGGTGCTGCTGCTGCCACAGAAGCTGGGACTTCCTCTTCCCATAGTCTTCCAGGATGACCCTGTCTGGTAGAGGCTTCATCTCTCTGGATGCTCAGAAACCCGGATTCTATCTACGCTCAAGGGAGGAGTTGGTCAGTCATTCCTAGCAAGTCTGTGGCAAGGAACTGCTCTTGGCTCTGAGTATTTCCACTCATCTGAGGGTTTGCAAGTGGCTTTGAGGAACAAGGAAGGATTGTCACTGGGGTGTTACCCTAGTGTTCCAACAAACCTTTGTAGAACAGGCAGCATGAAGACTGTCTGCTTTCTAGAGAAGTGGCCATGGGTACAGGAGATGCTCATACAAATAAAGATATATCTGAAGGCTTCAAGCCAGAATAAAATGTAGACTTCGTTAAGGACTGGGGCCTTGGAAAAATCCAATAGTAAGTGCTGGCTGCTATAGAAGAGGTGTGGAGGACCTCAAAGGAAGCATTCTGTGGGCTAGAAGCATACGGAAAGGCTTACTACAACCTGCAAAACCAGCCCAGTCAGATAGCTGTGGACCTGGGATAACCTCTTATACCACTTCTCTGAGCCTCAATATTCTCACCTTTGAAATGGACATAATAATCCTTCTCTAATGTGGCGTTAGCTCTCTAGATAAAGTGGCTGCCCTGCATGAGGATCCAAGTTCAGATTCCCAGCACCCACTGAAAAGTCAGGCATCTCCTATCTGTTAACACTGGCACTGGGGGTAGAGGGAGATGGAGATTGAGACTAGAGCTTGCTGGCCAGTCAGTCTGACTAGTTGGTGTGCTCTGTGTTCAATAAGCAAACCTACCTCAAAAGGGGTAAAGAACAATAATAGTAGAAGACACCCTACGCCAAGCTCTGGCCTCAATGTATATGCACACCTACATGGACATATGTACACACAAACACTACACACACACACCCCCACACACAAACACATCAAAATATTAGGGGGAAATGAGTGAGAGGATACATATAAAATGTATTTATATATAAATGTATATAAATGCACCATACTGGGCCCAGCGGAACAACTCAATTAATGGAATCTGTTATCAGTTCGGTTGATTTCCACTGACTTTCCCCTGTGAGATCCAACAGCTCAAATTTGTTCTGCTCCTTCTAGTTGAAATTCCCTCATAAATGATGTGTCTTCCCTAAATGGAAGGTAACTGGCATTCCCCCATGCACTTGCTAAGGCATTGGGATGATATCAATGACCTTTGTGAAGACGACAGTCCAGAGAGGTCACGTGGTTTTTCTCAGAGCTGGTAAGACAGAGCCAGGACTACCTACCTACCATTCATAATTATCCTAAGGGATCCTCCCAGGGTCAGGAGGGAAAAGAGAGACTGTTTTCTGTCCTGAGACCTGAGTGCTAATGGATACAAAGGCCCTTTCATCCCAGTCATGTCTAGGAGACAACTCTAAGGTTACAGTCAGGAGATGATCTTCCCAGAATTCTCCATTCTTGAAGGACAGACCCTGAGATGCTTTCTCAAAGGCAAAGATTTGGAACATGTGCCAGACAGAGACGGCACAGGACAAGACATTTAGGAAATGAATTCTGAAAGGCTTCCTCCCATGGCCAGAGATGTTCCCGGTGTTCCCAATATCACAGCAAGGATTCAAGGTACTTGTAGAACTCTCTGGAGAAGACAAGGATGCTGTTCTGATGATAGTCACCACTGACTGGGCTGGACACTCATTCGAAAGCTGTTTGTTGTTTTCATCTTTCTAGCCATTGAGAAGATGGTGTTGTTCTCATTACACTGATGAGGAGACAGAGGTCTGAGGGGACAAAGAGTGGTCTCCCAATGTTGCACTATGTAACAGATGAACTGGGGCTCTATGGGAGCCTGAGACTATCAAAGCCCCCCTTCCTCCTCTCTCTCCTCTGTCCTCTCTCTCTCTCCTCTCTGTCTCTTTCTCTCTCCCTCTGTCCTCTCCTCCCTCTTTCTCCCCTTCCCTCCTTCTCTTTCCTGTCCTCCCTTTCTCTCTCCCTCTCCTCTCCTGCCCCTGTTATCTCTCTCCGCTCCTCTCCTCTTTCTCCCTCTCTCCTCCCCTCCCTCCTTTCTTCTTTCTCTTCTATCCTTTTCCCCTCCTCTGTCTCTCTCCCTGTCCCCACTAGTTTTCTTCCCCCTCCTCTTCTTCCCTCCCTCCCTCCCTCCTTCCCTCCCTCCCTCCCTTTCTCCCTCCTTACGAGGCCATACTCTTCCCTCTATGAAGGTCCTAGAAAGTTCCTTGCACACAGGCAGGAAAAAGCCACTACTTCTGTTTTCTATTTAAGACTGTCCTTACTTGGGAGAACATGTCCCTTTGCCTGCCACCAAAGACCTACCAGCTTTAGTCTAAGGTACTCTCCACATGGCCTGTCATCACTTTAGACACCTTACTTTCTTGCGCTTACAGAAGAAACAGAACAGTGGGAGTCAAGGGCTCCTGCTCTCTGGGTTACTTCTATGATGTCCCCTTACTCTTCTGTACCTTGCTCAGTTTCTCTGAATACCCACAGAGAACCATAGCCAGTTAGGGTTAAAGGCATCCTTCATGTAAGAGTCAACTGTTGACCAAGCCCTGGCACCTGGTGAGCTCTTATGAGCCCACAGACCTACAGGATTAACCAACTAGAGAGCTAACTTGTCACTCTAGAGAGAAGGTAAGTAAGACCCCACAAACAAATGTGACTCTTCTCAACTCTCAGGGGTCTCACATAGAAGGGATGGCATTGGGAACAATTCTCATTTCCCAGCACTTGTGCCATACCCTATGGGGCACCACAGGGAACTTTGAGGTCTTCTGGACAGGGGGCCTAATAGAGGTTGATGGATACTTCCCTTGGATTCAGCAGGGCTGGGTGGACTGGTGGTTTGTGCTTCTCAGGAATGCTCAGCGATGCTCAGGGTGCAGGTCCTGGAATCATGCTTGAGAACTATGGCTGGAGGGCCTGCAAATTGCCTGCTGGGCCCAGCTGGTTGGTTCATATAATAGGCATGCCAGGCAGAATATGACAGAGAAATGGGCTCTGAGCCAGGGTAGCTGAAGGCAGTGCCAAGTCTTGTGGGAAATACTGCTTCATCAAACTGGGGCAACATGGTGTAGGAATGTGGGAACTTTTGTTTTCTTAAGAAAAGCAGAGAGTCTGTCCTTTACATGAAAGCTAAGGTTTAAATGTTAGCAATGAATCCGCATGTTTTAAACATTCAGACCACCAAAACATAGCCATATGTTGAATCTGGCTTTTAGACCACAAATTTGGGGCCTTTGTATTGCTTTGCCCACATGTCCACAGGGGTCCTAGACCTCAGTGGGCACCAGCCCAGCAGACAGCAGTGGCTCATCCTACCTGAGAAATCAGGAGATGTAACCAATGAATATTTTAAAACTTTTTCATCCTGTCTACATTCCAGAAGCAGTCTCCAAAGCTAAAACTAAAGCTCACAGAAAGGATGTCTGGGAGCTGGGGAAGGAGACAATTCAACATGACCATCCTTGTCATGGACCAGAGAGTGACAGAAAAATCAAGTCCTGCTGCTTCTTCTAGCCCATCCTTATCCCCATCCCCCCTTTTTAGCTGCTGTATTCAACAGCTATGTTTATTATATGCATAAGACTCATCCAATATTCTACATATGGTCTCTCCTTTAATTCCATAATTCTGTGAAGGCATTGTTGCCACGCCAATGGGTCCGTTGAGGAAGAAAATTGACCCAAGGGAGAGATTACATATCAGGATGCCAGAGGAGCTCAAGACCAGCCATAGGAGTTCCTAACACTTCCTCCTAGAAGTCTGATTGGTGGTTGAATGGCTGACTGAGCCAAGGTGTATAGAGCATGCAAGCTCTGAGGCTTCCATGTCTCTGCCTGCCCTGTAAAAGCTGTAGACTGGGAGCCCCACCATCTTGGTATACATTTCATCCACCTCACCAGAAAGAAAGCAAGGAAGGAAAATTACAGTCTTCTCTAAAATATGGAAATAGATGCTTGCCAACAAGTTCAAATTTATGCTAATTTCCCAGTACCTCAAATCATCCCACTTGAACATCTGTGTGGTTCACGGACGAGTGCATGAACTGCTGCTAATCTGACATGAATTGTGCCTGCTGCATGGACCCCTGTTTCTGGGCATTTGTGGATCTTCTTCCCTCCCACCCGGTTTCCCTCGACGTTAATTAGACCATGGGAGAGGCATGGATACACTTTGTGATTCAGAGGAGTCAGAAGCCATGGGGGAGAGAGGATAGACAGAGGAAAACTGTATTTTTCCTGCCTTGACAGCTGATTTTTAACTCCCTTCTCCATCACTCGTGCACATGCTCCCATAAATAAGATATACGACTGACTTTCTCAGGTGTCAACATCCTAATGAGGGAATCTGCTTTCTGACACCTTGGAAAAGGTCAATAAAGAAAAAAGAAATTAGAAACAGGCCGGCATCGTTCTCGGGCTGAACTGTTTCCAAGCATGCCAGCAGCTCAGTAGAATTGTTATTTTGCAACTGCAGACCAGATGTGAAGCTCAAATGATACAGTGGAGTGTTATTTTGGAATGGTGCATGTTTTTAAGTGGAGGGGAAAGGCTGTATCTTGACATTTATGGTGGCAGGGCTCCTGCTGCACAGCGACCTGCTGTTAAGCACAAACTCAAACAGGCAGTGCCAGACAGAGAGGGAGCAGGGTTCTGATCTACTGAGGCCTGGCCAATCCTAGTTCTCCACCAGAAGAAAGCTAATAATGATGAGTCTGCCGGTTCCCTGTGACCACCCGACTCTGTCCAGACTGTTTACTCTAGGCAACCATTAGAATGATCTTCTCTAGTCCACGTAGGTTCATGGAATGCCCTGCAGAAGATTCTCCTTGATCCCACGGGTATTAATAATTAATATCAAATCCCCTGAATCTTTGAGATGATCAAGCACTCTTCTGGGTCTGCCCCCTCCTTCTCCCAGCATGCTTCTCACCTACTGTATGCTCCCTTCAAGCTTGTGGGTCTTCAGACAGCCATCTGCATTCACTCCGTAGGGTCTTTGGCCTGCAGGAACTCACCTCTGTGTCTCTGTCTCTGTCTCTGTCTCTGTCTCTGTCTCTGTCTCTGTCTCTCTCTCTCTCTCTCTCTCTCTCTCTCTTTCTCTGCTTTCTGCAGCTTTCATGTATACTTCCTACTGAATCTCCATACCTATAGTTCTTTGCTTCTCTTTTCCTTGTATCACACACTCTGCAGTCAGAATACTACTCTGTTGGCTCTGGTGGATGTCATAACGCATACTCCCCTGTTCTACTGCTCTCTGTTGTAGTTCTTTCGTGAGAATATAAGTCTTAGTGGTGTGGTGTGTGGTGTGTGTGTGTGTGTGTGTGTGTGTGTGTGTGTGTGTGTAAAGGGGTTCTTATCCTTCACATGAAGACATTTGGAGCAGACAACTCCAAGCTGGGGTGGGAAGTTATCTTGAATATTCTAGAAGCAACTGCAGTAGTCCTGCCACCACTGGAACCAGCAGTAATCCCAAAGTTAAGGAAAAAAAAGTTTCCAAGATTTACTCAATGTCCTGTGAGAAGCAAAGTCACCCCAAGCTGAGAACCACTGGGCAGGAGATAGCCACAGAGCTGGCACCCAGAAAATGAAAGTGTCACACACTCTCCAGTAACCTTTCCTCCTCCTCCTTCTCCTTTTCTTCCTCCTCCTCCTCCTTCTCCTCCTCCTCCTTCTGTGCAGTGAATCCCTGTTTTATAAATCAGTGGAAACAGAAAACAGGAGATCATGGTGTGCCTTATAAGGATCCTGGGACACATAAGAAAATTCCAAAGGTCTAAGAGGCATGGGGTTGAGAAACTTAAAAATAAGACAACTTTGCCTTTTAATAACCAAAAATCTTGAGAAAGAATATGCTTAGACTCTCTGCTTTATCATTTGGAGAAGCAGAAATGACTGTGTCAACTCCATAGAGTTATGGCAGAGAGTAAAGGACTTGAAATGAGCAAAATGCATTATTCAGTGCCTGGCAAACAGGCAAAGCGATCCCTAGGCTTACTTATCTTGGTTCTTTCCATATATCCTTCAGGGACTACAGCATTGAGATGAATTCCTTTATGTAGTCTTACTAACACTACTGAAAGCAGATATTCAGGCATGGAGTTTCTAGGTGTAACATATTTACTTTTATGCAAGAGGAGAACCAAAGTGATTCCCTTAAAGTGTAGCAGTCCTGGATACTTAGTTGAGTGATGGTGGACAGAGAGCTTAGAGGCCCAGCGATGTTTCATTCTGTAGGGATTATCATCAAGAGAGATTTTACTCTTGGTTTCACCACAGCCGAAGGGGGATGTTCATACCTCCCATCTGACATTGGAGAATTAACTACTGGGAGAAAGTTGTATATAAAATATGTAAGTTCAGACAAGACTAATGGAGGAACGAAAGTAGTACAAACTCTTCCATTGTGCCCAGGTAAAATAATCTCAACCTTTACCTTATGAGATTGTTGTGGGCATTAAATGAAGGGCTTAGAACAGGGTCAACTTAGTGGATGCTGCTGTTACCGTCGTTGGTCCATTTTTGAACAGTGTGTTCCAAGGACTGTACTATTTCATTCAATTCACACATTCTCAGGAAACAGACTTTTGACTAAGAGAGAGAATCTCAAATGAAGGAGTTGGGGATTATCTATCCAAAGTCCCTCATCCAGGCACAGATCCATATTTTGAGTTTGGTAAACTTTCTTAAAGGGTCAGATTTTTTCCACAAAGGACCAGATAATGCGTGTTAGGCTCTGATAACTATTTTACTGACTTAACCACCATTGTTAAATTCTTCACTGTGCTTTCAAAACACCCACGGGGTATCATGTAAACAGACAGGACTGTGGTCCAATAAAACTTTATTGACAAAAACAGTTATATGGCGCAGTCTGTCAGTGCATTCCTGTTGCCCAGAAGCTGGGCAGCAACTACCTACTCGCCAGATAGGAAGCCTCCAGAACATCCAAGCTGCTGTGTTGGCAGAGCGGCGGGTGGTGGGAACCCCGTCTGTGGTGGAAAAGCTTTGTTTGGTTTTTCTCTAAGTATGTTTGAATTATTAAGTGCCTGGCTCATTAAGTGAAGGGTGCTGTTATAATTCTGTTGCTGGAGACAAAATTGCTATTTAAATTGAGTTTTGCCAATTTAGCTAATTTACTAAGTGGGCATTGCCACGTCTTAATTATTATCTACTGATAAGAGATTATTCAAGGGGGCAATGCCTTGTGGGTCTAGCAAGTCTGCACAGGCTGGAGGAGTGAGCCCCCTTAGGAGGTCTGCACACTCTGGAGAGAGCTAGATCCTATCACGGATCACCAGCCAGATGAGTTTTTCCAAGGCTGTTTGAGGATCTGCTAAGTCATAAGGGGAAGAAACTCAATAATTACTCCAAAAGAGACACGCTGATGACTCTCCCTCCCCTAGTGACACACGGAAGGTTCAATAGATGGCACCATTCATCTTGATTAGCTCATAACTGGCGGTTTCCCTACCCAGACACTGGATTTCTAAGACTAGCTGTGGATCCTCTAAAATCAGTTCAACTTAAGGTGCCTCATCATCCTCATCTGAATGGTTGTTGCATGCAGGGTCAGGATTAGGAGTCCAGTGATGGACCCTAAACTTGCACAATGCTCCTTACAGGCCCCACTCCAATGCTTCTGTCCCTGAATGTCAGTACATACTCCATTCTAAAAAGTCCATTCCATTCTCAATGGCACAATATGCAAATGTGTCAGCACTCAGGGTTCTCAGGAAGTTCCATGCTCCTGTAGATGAATTCTACGTGTGTGGTGAAAATTTAAATACTGTCGATTTGCTTGCTTTTCTCTCTAAAGGCAAACAGGTGTTTGTGTAGTGTTTTCTCATGACTGGGGAGCGATTATGGGGCTCTTTTCGAGAATGCCTGGAAAACTGAAAGACGCTTGTTATATTGTTTGCTTCCACTCCAGTCAAGAAAAACATCCTTGCTAAACTCCTCGAGGCTGTGGACCTGGCCTTTTATTAGTGTGTTCAGAGGCGTGAAAAGAACCATTTAAGGGCAGAGCTGATCGTGAGCGCTGTTTTCTGTCTGTTTCCTGGGTAAATGTCATTCCTAATTATTATTTATCTGCAGGACTTTTGAGTTATAATGCCTTGTTCTAGAAGGAATGTCTGATTTTTGATGTTTTTTTAGAGAGCCCATTTTTCTCCTATGAAATCAGTGTACTGTGCACAATTTGACAAGTTTTAAGACATAATGTAGCAGTTGGAGCTTTAAGCAAAATAGCATGGTGATGAAAGATGGCTTCCCTGTGTGTGCAGTGTTCATCATGCCTCCATAGGAACACCTTCATGTCTCCACAGAGTAGGTAGGACATGACAGAGTGTGTTCTCCTCCACCCACATGCTTTGGTGTTCACATCTTAATGGGGAACCTAAGCCCTGACCTGGTAATTCCAGGTAACCTTAGAAACAGGCTCTCGTTCTAAACGGCTCTACCTTATTGGCTGTTTAGCATGTCAGCTTTTGGTAACTGAGTACATAGGAAAGAGACGGGACCTGGAGTGACCCAGTCCTTGAACTGGTGTTAGAAGGAACAGAGATGGAACACGGAGGAGGCAGGTTCTCTACACTAAGTGGGAATTGAAATCATCACCTTGGGGGTTTTAAAACTTTGATCCCGTAATCCATAGAAGGCCGCATATGGTGTATGGATTCATTAGGAACTTACACTAGCTAGGAGGTTGGTAAGCTGTTCTTATTCACCACCCTCCAGATGAAGAAGTTCTTACTGGCCAGTATTCTACACAAGTCCTGCCCTGCTGTTGACTTGCCTGGAGCTTAACTGTCCAGGAAACAAATCCCTGCTCCAGTTCTCACTAATATTCACTCCTTTACAAGATATCACTTCCTGTCTAACGACCACATCAATATGTCAGCAGCTAAGGTGCACAGCCTGAATAACTGTCTCCTGATCATAATCACCTTGCGGGCTGTTTCCTTGCTATTGATTTTTAATTGGAATCCATAACCAAGTCTAAGGTGGTTGGTTTGGTACCATTTCCTACTTCATATGGCTGATTACAGATGATGCCTAACACACAGGTGATGGAGGATGGTGTGACCACAGCAGGGCAGTGAGCACTCCCCGCTGCTGAACCTGTAAGGCTCACACCAGGCTTCACATACAAGGTCCCATTTAATGATGAGTCACACTGCCACTCACCCACACATTTAATCCCGGCACTCACGAGGCAGAGGCAGGACTGCAGCAAGTTCAATGCCAGCTGGTGGCTACGAAGCAAGACTGCCTCAAAAAGCTGAGACAGTTACAAAAGAAGAAAATAGCAGATCCCAAATCAGTGAGATCGAAGCACTAGTGATATGATAATCTAAAACTGGCTGTGACCAGACTTAACAAGGGGGAGGAACTTGCCCAAAGATAGACAGCCAGGAAGCAAGATGAGAGATCAGAGCATTCTGTTGGTGGGAGGAGTATGGCGCTGACACCACTGTATACTACACATGGGTATATATTTCCTCACTACCCAGGGTGTGGTACTGGAGTCTGGGAAGTCCTGCCCATTGAGGTTAGTACTTAATGGCAGGAAAATAGGTAATGCAAATTAGAGAGCTGGGATTGACTATGATCTATCCCAGAGACCATGATCTCTGTGCTTGGAGAAGAATGTGAATCAGGTCAGGGATGGGACAGGGAAGAGATGGGGGGTGGAGGAAACAGGGCATGAGCACAGCCCCAGAAGATTTTGACCTCAAAGGTTCAAATTCAATTCCATTTCTCCTGACTGAAGAAAGTAAGCAGCACCATCTCACCCCAGTTCATAGATACTGCCAACACTTACATGGGACCTGATCCCAAATCCCTGTTTTTTTAGCTCTTAACCCAGAGCCCATAGACACACAGGCGGGCACTGAGCTATCACAGTGCTGACCAATAGGTGCATGAGCCAAAGGCGTGATTGGCATCCTTGACCCTAGACACTTAGACCTATTGTTAGCCTCAGCTTCTTCAGCTGAGTGAAGAAGACAGACAACACATGAGGCCCCTCAGTACTGAGGACCAGGAGTCTGTGGTACAGAAGGGCTGGATTCTCCCTCTAGCGTACTCTGCTGTGATTGTGGCAAGCCTGGGCTTCAGCCACCTACATCTATTCCCTGCCTTGTTGGTCTGCACATTGAAGGAACTCCAAGAAGGGAGGGCAAAGGTCAGCGGCTGCTTGGGAGTCGAGATGAGAGTGTCTAACCTCACAAGTGCTTGAAGGCTGCTGTGCGCTCAGTTCTCTTAGCTTGGCGGGTGTTCCAGAACAGGGCCAGGGAGGTCTCTTGACTTCCACATACACTATTCCTTCCCACAGGGAGAAGGTCAAATCAGGCCAGGAGAGGGAAGGATTTGGACTCGTTCCCGATGCATTGTTTCTGAAAGGTGGACGGATGAACAAGGCCCCTTTCCTGGATGAATGCACTATCACCATTAGCATAAAACAAAGCCCTGTCTTCATTTTTTGCTGACTTTTGACACTGACTCAGACAGATGACTAACGTATGCTGCCAAGAGGATTGTCTCCTTGCTACACACTAGAACTACCTATGGATGTCAGGCAACATCACAAGCAAATGAAACTACCAGGCTTAGGGACGCTACCCCAGGTGCCAATATTTTCACAGCCCCAGAAGATCTTAATGTACAACCAGGGCTAGATACAACCATCACCCCGCCAGATACAAGCTACCCTGCTATGCTCCAAGTGGTGGATGCTTCTAGTAAACAGAACCTGGTTTCCATAGCAACACAGACTTCAGCTTCTCTTCCTTTCAGGGCACACTCAAATGTAAATCATTGTGTTTCCATGCCCTTACCCCCAGCCTGTTTCTGGTGATAGGGCCAGGACTGAGGGTGTCCCTTGTAATGGGTAGCAGATGGGACTGAAGTCAGTGATAAACCTTGCCTGCCAGGATCTGCTCCCAGAACCATTGCTTTACTGAGAATGGCGGGCAGACCTGAGAACACCAAGGAGGTTAGGACTTCACAGAAGGGCCACAGGGAGGCTTTTTTTTTTTTTTTTTTACACAATAGCTACAATTTGAGGATACAACATTAGTGCTAGAGTATTCTAGTACTCATTTGGGGATTTGTTCCCCAAGAAGTTTATGAGATGCCTTTTAAATAGCCAATAAAGCCAGTGACTTTTTTTTTAAAACATTTTACATGCATTTTTTTATATTTATAAGGAAAGCTCATAATAGATGGAAATGTTCCCCTTTAAGATTAGTTGCTCTCAGAGAGTGGAATCAGGGAATTCATAAAAGCACTTGGTCTTTTTTCCTGTTGGTAAAGACTGGATTGTGTCCTCCAAGGAGCATATAAATAGTGGTTGGTGGACCCATCCTGGCTCTCACCCAGGAAAGAGTCTTACATGTCACAGATCTAAAAGACCCAACACTCAACTGTAAGAGCGACTGTGGTCTGTGACGTGTTCTTGAGCTCCCTGCCTCTGGGCGGTAGGGGTTGGGGGGTTGGTCACTACAGTGCTCTATCCACAGGTGAATCTCTTTCCTCATAAGATCCTCATGTGGCAGTCACTGTCTGTCTTCTCCTATTCCACATAAACAGTCTGCCTCTTCTCAATTCCCCTTTAGTCCAACCTTAGCAACCTCTTGGATGAGCTCCAATCTAGTATTCCACACCCTTGGTTCTGGCACATTATGCTTCTCATTCTCAGTACGGTACTCTGCACTCTATACCATGTGTGCATGTGCATACACACACATACACACACACACACACACACACACACATGCACGCACGCACACACAGAGGCGATGCTAAAGATGGGACACTAGCTTTTGGTTCTAACTAGGCCTATGTCATCTTTTCATTATCTTTATCCTACTTTGCCTCACACTTAACATACAATACTATTGGACACATCTGCATGTGTTTACTGTATCTGTATCTAGGTCCCCACTGAAATATGAACATCAAGATCCAGATTCTGGTAGTCAGTGCTGTATTCATAGAGCCTAGAACTACTCCTGGCTTATTGAGCATTGAGCAGTGAATGAGTCAGTTAACCATATTTACCTTAACTCACAATAAACAAGAAGAAACAAAGGAAGAGACAGTTGGGAAATACTTCCTTACAGTGTTCTCTCTCTCCCTCTTCCCCTCTCCCCTTCCTCTCCCCCTTCCTCTCTCCCTCTTCTCCTCTCCCCCTCCCTCTCCCTCTCTTCCTCTCCCTCTCCTTCTCCCTCTCCTTCTCCCTCCCCCCCTCTCTCTCATGTGTGTGTGTGTGTGTGTAGAATCAGGCCAGAGATGCCATAACACTTTATATTAAGTGACTGAAGTGGAACTTAACCCTTCTTTGATCTTACCTGAGAGCACTTTCCACTAAACCATAAAACAACCACATCTCACTTTATGTACCAGACAGTTGGTGCACATGGATATGTGGGAAGGGCTGCTTCAAGGAGGTCTAAGATCAAGTGACCAAGGTGACAAGTGTCAGTTTCCAAAGAGCAACATCCACATCAAGCCACTTTGATCTACTGAGGGATGGCAGTGCCCAGTGATGGCAGTGTCGAGCCAAGCCCCTGGGAAGGGATGCTGGGTTTGTGCCCTTTGCACTGACCTACCATTGATGTCAACCCTGTACTCTGATGGCTGTTGTTAATAATACCTTTCCCTGCACACATACTGTTTCTCCTGAACCTCCTTAGGACGCATCTATATTTATGAGATGCTTCCCTAGGACTGGAGGAATCCTTCATGATGGATTTATCAGGCTTAACCCTGATATCAAGGATGTCAGCTGCACTATAAACTTGTCCATGGGCTGAGCTTACCAGGAAGGAATTGAACTCCCAGATTTCCCTGCCAATTTGCCCTGTTTTCTTTAGTACAGTGTGGCTTCCTGGGGACCTGTCAGGACAGAGAGTGAGCCACAAGGCTGAATGGAGATGTGTCCGTGTTGTATGTACGTCTTCCTCACTTGATTTCGCTTTGCCAGCTGTTACTTGTATAGCTAATTTGTCAGGAGCATGAAGAAAAAAGAATTGCCAAGGAAGAGTAGAGGACATGAGGAAAGTAACCAGGGGATGCTACTTAATACCCTGGGAGGCATGTGAGGGGCTTTCCACTGAGCTTCAAGGTTAAAATCACAGGTTGAAGAGAGAGAAACAACCACTCTTGAAAATAATAATTCAATGCAAAAAAAAAAATCATCACCAAATTTAATTGTTCTCTGTCAGCCACAGCTCATCTTTGTCTTCCATTATTTTGCACAAATTGACTTGGCTGCGTTTCCCAGCCAGCACATCCATTCTTAAAGGACTTTCCTGTTATCTATAGCCTGTTAATATGTTCATCCTTCACCTCCCTGAGTAATTCTAGGCAGCTTTTACTCATTTGGAGTGACTGAAGCACTCATTGGCTAGGAAAAGGGAAATTGCCCAAGATGAAATGTCACACATTACCCTAAGGGGCTGTGAGGCTCCTGGAGGCTCAGACAGGCAATGTTAGCCTTGAGTTCATGGGGAATGAATCAGAGCCAAGGTTGCTTCTAAAATCCTGTGTTAGTAACCATCCATACTTGGCTATTTAAATATGAATGAATTAACTGTAAACAGAACTAAGTTCTTCCTCTCCTCATAGTCACTTAATTTCAAATAGACAGGCATAGCACAATGGTAGCGCCAAATAAGATCCCTATGACCATAAAATGGTCTTTTAGACAACCCTGGGCAAGAACCTCTGCAATCAAATTAGAATGGCTTCTTACTTTCACATCTCCTTCTATGAAAAGATGAGCTAAGGGAGCTGCACACAGTGTGTTGCGATCTGCTTTGTAGAAAACCCAGATGTAAAGAGTTAAGAGCTTTTGTTGGTATCTAGTCATTCACATGTGGGATGATCTTGTGGGTATCAACAGGGAAAGACACGAAGAACATTTATCATATGGTCAAGGAAGAATGACACAGAAAAGACAAGGTACTTGGAGTTGTGCTTATGAATGTGGTATAATTTGACATCAAGACCAAGACTACCTTCATCCTCACAGTGCCTCATTGTGATTGGCAGTTTTCAAACAGTCTCTGAGCTGGCACAGTATAGGATATATTGGTCTCTAGAATTTTCCCTGAAGAACTCCATTCTCCTGGACCAGAGGTGACTCAGGTTGACATCAAGTGTTCTATCTGCTCTATTCAGGGCATAGAGATAATATAGGAGCGCACTGACAGTCATCATCTTTTAGGATTGGTCCTTTGGCCTATTTCTAGATCAACCTCAGCATAATTAATAGTGCCGTTATCTGCTAATTATTCCACAATTTGAGCAGGACTACAAGTACCCGGGGCACAGAATGAGCTTCATGTGCACAATTAATAATTTCAACACTAAGTAATTACGTGTATGGTATTTAACCTAATAACATTAGATGCACATTATCGGGCTCGGATTGCTGTTTTCTTCCAGCCACCCACTCTAGGATGGCTGTTCTCGATAACATAGACGTAATGTACTCATATATCATGTTGGTTTGCCTTTAGATTTCTCACATTCCTAATGAGTATGGATGCATTCGGACCTCTATGCCTATGTGTCCTTTGCGCTGACCCTCTGCATACAGCAAGCTTATGCTTCTGTGACTTGTGTTAGCAATTCCTGCCCCTACTCTCAAGATCCTCTTTGCAATATACATGCACGTGTAAGAGTTTTATTTTTAATATGTTTCTTTCCAAACTTCTCTTGCTAAGCCACGATGCTACTCTTCCGCTGTATCCTAACCTCTTTGTAGTAGACCATGCTTCATGTCACTCACTGATTTGGTTCTTCTGCCCAGAAACATTGTTCTCCTATTTTGGCTTGTATTCAGAGATTGATGAAAAGATTAACCTAGGACTCTGCTGGAACTAAAGCTGCGAAGCTCAGGTTGCATGAGAATAGTGGAATGTTCTGGTTTGAGAGACTAGGCAAGGCTCACTGGACCTGGTCTACTTCACTGAAGTACAGGATCTTAGGCAGCATGGTCGATGGCCAGAAGAAATGGTCTGGTTCACTTTGGGGTGGATGTGTTGAACCCACTCTCCTGGGAGATGGTGGAGGATGGGATCAGCAAGAGTAAATCAGCTAACCTTTGGCATAAGGTGTGGTATCTGTGACACAAGACTAACCAGACACAACCTGCTGGGGAACAAAGAATTCTTGCAGTATTTGGCCATCCAATAGGTAGGGCAAGTCCATAGGTGGTTGATTATGAGTCTGTGGGGAAAAGAGTTGGCTAGGGAGGCCTGGGAAAGTCCCACACATTACAGTGCCTTACTCTTGCCCCTTGCTCCCTGCCCCATACTTACACATTCTCTGTTCCCTTTTGGGAAAGGCCATGTGGCTCTGAAATTCCCTACATCCTTTTAAACCCAAGGAGATACCCACATGCCACGCCATCTTATCACCCATCCTGTGTATGTTTTTCCTCTGAGTTTTACTGTTCACTCAGGATTGTTCTTTTGCAAGTATCTCTGATTTCTTTCCCTCTTCATCCACATGTTCTGTGTGTCACCAAGTTTTACCAAGTCTATGGAGCACCGTACTGTTTTTTGATGTTGCTTGTTTTTTGTTTGTTTTTGTTTATTTTGTTTTGTTTCTCCAATAGCTTGGACACAAGCAAATGCTGTCTGGGAAAAAGGGACCTCAATTGAGAAAATGTCTCTATCAGGTTGGATTGTAGGTAAGACTATGAGGCAGTTTTTAAAACAAATGATTGAGATAAACAGGCCTAACCCACTGTGGGAGGTGCCACCCCCGGGCAAGTGGGCCTGAGTTGTATAAGAAAGTAAACTAAGCAAGCCATGGAGAGCCAAGCCATGATCTCTATTTCAGTTCACACCTGCAGGCTCCTGCCTTGAGTTTCTGTCCTGACATCACTCAGAAATGGACTGATCAGAATGGTTAGAATGTTTTGTCACAGTAATACAAGCCTAACTAGGGCAAGCATCTGTTGGCTAGACTTCTCACTGCTGACTTGAACAGGAGTCCTTAGTGTCTATTCACAGGACCAGCAGTACCAATATTACCTGGCAACTTGCTAGGGATGTGCTTTCCCCAGATTCCCAGAAACTATGGGAATTAGGACCAGAAACCCATAGTTAGTAAGCTTTCCATGTGATTCTGGTTCATGTTCAAGTTTGAGAACTAGTGTCTTGCAGTACATCTTAAGCTCCTTGCCTGATTCAAGGGCTCGAAACGAAAGCCAGTTGCTTGTAGCTGAGCTGTCTTGCTTTCTGCAGCCAGTGGCCTGCTTCAGATCTTGGAAAGGACTGTGCTTAAACTCCCCCACCTAGAATGTTCTTTTGCTTGTTGGCCCCTTTCTCGCTTTTCACAAGACAAGCTCCTTTTAGGTTTTAATTTTGAACACAAAGGGCAGTGAGCCTATGTCTGGCCATTCCACTTGAGGCAGCCTGCTACATACATTCTTGACTTGAGTTTTGCACTGTCTGTTTCCTGGAGGTTTTGAACTCATAACAACCACTTTGTTTATATTTACTCTTTAAAACAAAATTACAGGTCTGTCTCCTATAATTTTTGGTAGATCCCTTTTATTTCAACACCATCATTTTTTATTGGATCACTGGAAGTGAACAAATAAAATTAAAGTCTACTGACTTTTTCAAATTTTCTGCATCATTTAATTTCTCTTCTCCTTAATCAGAAATATGTTCCAGTTTTCCCATTATGATAATTTTTCATTTTCATCTTATGATTATGTCCTTTTTCTCTGTGTTAATTTGAAACTTTGTTTTTAGATGCATTAAAATTGAATATCTTTCTCAACTAAATGTTTGCTCAGTACCTAAAAATAAGAAAAATTAAAAAGTTCTAGCCCATTGTCTTGTTTACCCTTGAGCTTAGAATTCGGTGGCTGAGACACAGCAAAAGCTTAACTGTTAGCTGTCTGTTGAGTGAGTAGCTCCAACTTACCTTCACTTCTGTTTACATAACTACAAGCCTTGACGTCACCAAGTCTTTTCAAGCTCTAGTAACGGTGTGGCTGGTGATGCATGATAATGCATCTTTGCACCATTTTTCCCAAGCCCCTGCTTCCGCTAGTTTTGGAACCATGTTGCAACATGTTCCTCATTGTGCACCCTGTGCAATGGCCAGAGTCATACACCTCAGCCCCCTTTCATCAATGTAACCTTTGGTCACAGCCACCACAACTCACAACAGGTCCAGGTTGACTCTGCTCACTCAGGGGTGTGTATCAAGGGCCAGCTCGTTAGCTATGACAAAAGGGAGAGAATTAGAGGCTCATTTTTGCAGCCATCTCTCATGAGTAAGAGCTGACATCTTTAGATTTAAATAACAGTGTTCCTTCAATAGTAAGGAAGATGGGGTGGACAGAGCTGCCTGAGACAGGACAGAAACAGTGACCTGAGTGGCTTCCCTATGTTGGTTGTGGGTCAGTAGTTGAGGACACTCCTAGTCTTAGGCCCTTTGGATTCATTTTGCAGGAGAGAGAGAGAGAGAGAGAGAGAGAGAGAGAGAGAGAGAGAGAGAGAGAGAGAAGAGATTCATTTTTCTATTTCCATGCCTAGGTGAAGAGGCTCACAGACTAAAGCAAATGCTAGCACGCAGCTATACCACATAGGCATGCTGTTAAGTTCCTAGTCACACAGTAATGCTAACAGGTGAGACTAACAAGACACCTTCAGGAAATGTATCCACATCTCTAAGGAGACACAAGGCATACTATGGGCCTGGTGGCAGGGGGCATCTTCTCAGGAGCCATCTGATGAGAAGACCCAAAACTGTAAAAGTCCATAGCAATGGAATAACAGCAGTAAACAACACAGGTTGGGCACTCCTTACATGTACTTTATATATACTTATGTAGACTTTACATCA
>NW_022196911.1:29845182-29862125 GCF_008632895.1 Mastomys coucha
ACAAAACTCACTTACGGTTCATGGATGCCTGACCTCCATATCCCAAATACAAATTTACCCTGGATTTTTTTTTAAACAGTGTGTTGTTGCTGGTTTTTTTTTTTTTTTAAATTTAACTTTTTCTATGAACTTGGTGTCAAATGTTTCTCATTTTGGAGATTTGGGGTTTGAGAATTTTTTGGAGTTGGGATACTCAGTCTGTATATTTGAATTGCTTATTTTTGCCCAAAGCCTCAAAAAACACTTTAGGTTTTTAACTCCATTGGTTATTCCCAGCACCCCAGGATATACCAGATATCACTTATTGGTTATGTTCCCTCTGACAGCTCTGTTTGAGAAGCCATGGGGACAGAGTCGTCTACATAGCTCATGCCATGGGGATGGAACTGTATATAGCAGGTGTCATATAATGCATTCTTCAGATGAAGAGTCTGCACTTCAGAGGTTCCCAAAGTGGGATCTGCTCCTTATGCCCTACCTGTCTCAGGTCTTTTTTTCAGAGTCCCTAGAAGCAGGTGTGACCTGCTCCATCTTTATGTGTAGGCAAATGAAACTGAAACCAGACATGCCACCTGCCGGAAGGTCCAGAGTTTCCTCCTTGCTATGAGCACCTTTAGACCTTACCTACGAAAGAACTAATAGATAGTAGATAGTGGGAGGAGGAAATGAGAAGGCAGAGCCGGGTCAGGCTGAGGGTCAGTCTGTTCTTACAGATGCTAAATGACCCAGGTAATGGGCTCAAATGGAACAAGCATGGTTTTCCAGGATAACAGAGTCCCTAGTGGGACTGGAAAGGGGTGACCAGGCCTGGACAGAGACCATAGAGTTTAAGGTTTTTCAAGGGATGCCATTCCCAGCGAAGTCTCCAACTGAAGAATGAAACTTGTGCTCTGATCCAGGCCCATGAGGTGTCAGGCAGAGTTCTTTAAATGGATGAAAAGAAGGCAAAAGGGACTGGGAAATATGATTTTTGTTTAATTATTCAGTCCTCTTGAATCTGCTGTGAGGGTGGAAGGAGACCTCATTTTTTAAATAGGATGGAGATGCTAAATAGGAAGTCACAGGCACTTCAGATGAACTCCAGTGTGATTGAACGGAGCTGAGGAGATGAAATGGGTGTTTAACGGGAGCCTAAATTGCTCTCTTGGAAGCAGCTGAGAGACCAAGAGTCTCCGATTGTTATATCTTCTCAGCAACATATGAATTGAGAAGCATCAGCCAGCCTTGAAGGGTCCTGAGGAGGGAACACAAGGTGGATGGAGCTCACTAACAGATGGTAGGAGAATCCAACATGAGTCATCACGCTGTGGGAATGACTCAGAAGACCCACAAAGGATGAGGAAGTGACATAAGACCTCCATTAAAACTCTGTTACTCAAATTCGGTGTCTTCCCATCTTCCAGGCCAGGTCTCAGTCACTCCCAGCTCAGGGGCCAGATTAGTGTGGCCTCTGAGTAGGTCACCCCAGTACCTCCTAAGCTGATGCCTGTGTCCTGCAGGGAGCAACAGTGAGAGAGCTTACAGAAGCACCACTGGTCTACCAGGAAGTAGAGGGTAGCTGGAGGCCTCAAAGGGGCAACAAATTACCAAATCCTTTGCAAACACAGGGCTTCAAAGCTCACTATTCTCCCCTGCCAAGTTCAATGCTTCTGCTTGCAAATGCAGAGAATTCTCTAAGGACGCAGCAGATTGCTTAGCCCACAAAATGTCTCTGACTAGCTGGCATCTTGTCTGGCAAAGGGCAACAAGGGAAAAAGAAACTCAAAAACAAAACAAAACAAAACAAAACCCAAAACCAAAAAACCCAAAGCACTTCCTAGCCAAGCTTCTAGCACCCAGGCTGCATAAAGTTCATGTACATAGTCCACATTCTTTTCATGCTGTTTCTTATTAAGTATGTGCACAAACATCACCCCACCCGGCGCTCCTGATGTCCACTTGGCATAGGGGAAAAGAATGTCTCATGAACCTGCAGAGCTATGTCCAGGCTCGCAAAAGTAATGACTATGGATGACACTCGAGTTTCAGGCCGAGAGTTCTCTGTTGTATGAGTCTCTGTTTGTGTGTGTGTGTGTGTGTGAGAGAGAGAGAGGAGTGGGGGGAGGGGCACGCATGTTCACTTGGCCTAATCTCTAGGGAATGAGGCAGCATAATGTAAAGGAGAAAGGAATAATCGGCTGAATGGGCTGAGATCTGGCTTTGGCTCTGCTGTAGATTAGCTGTGTGACCATTCACAAATCGCTTAACCTCTCTGAATCCTATAAACCTATAAAACAAGGTTACTCTGCCAGCCTAGAAAAAAAATATAGGTAAATATTCTATAAACTGAAAATCCATGGCCACTGGATTTGCTTCCCTTGTGCTCCTGTTATCAACATGATGGCCAAGACCATCATGTTGATAAAAGGACTTAATAGGCAAGGTGCTAGGGAAGGCAGATTGACTAAATGGACCTGGTGTCTCAGCTGATTCCACTTCCTTACACACTTCCTAACGATCCTTCTTAAGATTCCTGATGAATAAGACCATAGCTCTGGGGCTGGTGAGATGGCTCAGTGGGGAAGAGCACTGACTGCTCTTCGGAAGGTCATGAGCTCAAATCCCAGCAACCACGTGGTGGCCCACAACCACCCATAATGAGATCTGACGCCCTCTTCTGGTGCGTCTGAAGACAGCTACAGTGTACTTACATATAATAAGTAAATAATTTAAAAAAAAAAAAAAGACCATAGCTCTGATACGTGTGGGTTGAGGCTGTGTTCTCTGCGCCTCTAGTTCCACACGCACACGCATGAATCGGAGGACTTGTTCCCTGGAGCCTCTGGCAGTGGTACAGGCTATTGGAATTGTTTCTAGAAAGCTGCTGATATTAAAGTCAAAGAAACCGGAGATGGGCGGAGCACAGAGGTCATTAGAGTTAAAGCAAAGATCTTGTGTGACACCTGTCCATGTGCAGGATGCACTTGGCTGTTTTGTACCACATCTCCCACCCAATGTCCTGCTGAGATATGGCTGCCTCCCTCTATACTCAACTGGCTTTTACAGTATTACTATGTGCCTTCCTGCAACAGTACTGAGATGCACGCCATTCACCGGAGAAACATACAGGTTCAGTTAAGATCTCCTGGGGGATGATCACCAGGAACAATGCTGAAAGCCTGCTCTGAACAGCAAAGCCAAGAAGGCAAGCATGTCAACCAACTCCCTAGATGCGACCCCATGCCTAGGATGGCCTTGTCCAGAGCACTTCTGCCACACAGCTATGGAAAGACTCTTTGATGAAGTGAGATGGGAAAATATCGGGTTAAGCAAAATTGGAGAGCTATCTTTACTTGATGCAGGCATTCCTGAGTCTTCAAGGCATATGGCAAGTTCCTGAAAGGTGGAAGAAGGCACTAGGTCTCCTGCTTAGCCTTATGTTACCAAGACAACAAAAACCATATTGTCTTACCCTCCCAGATGCTATGATGAGATAACCCAATCAAAGAAACTTAAGGGAGAAAGAGCTTATTCTGACCCGCAATTAGAGGTTCAGTCTATCATGGTGAGAAAATTGAGACAGTAGGAGCCTGACATGGCTAACCCTAATACATCCATAATCAGAAGGCAGGGAGCAAGGAAACCTTGCTGCTGCCCAACTCCCTTTCTCCACTTACATAGACCAGGATCCCAACCAGGGAGTTGTACCACCCACAGTGTACGAAGTATGCACGACTTCCCACCTGTGGTGGTTTGAATACAATTGACCCCATAGACTCATTGTTTAAATACTTGGCCCATAGGGAGTGGCATTATTAGGAAGTATGGCCTTATTGGAGCAAGTGTGGCCTTGTTGGAGAAAGTGTATCACTGAGGCAGCAGATTTTGAGGTTTCATATGCTCAAGCTATGTCCAATGTGCTTCACAGCCTTCAGCCCTGGTGCCTGTGGATCCAGATATAGAACTTTCAGCATCTCCAGCACCATGTCTGCCTGCATGCTGCCATGCTTCCCACCACGATGATAATGGACTAAACCTTTGAAACTTTAAACCAGCCTCAATTAAATGTTTTCCTTTATAAGGGTTGCTGTAGTCAAGGTGTGTTTTTTGCAGCAATACAAACCCTAACTAAGACACCATCTCAATTAACAGATTCAAGATAACCCCACAGGCACGCCCAGAGGACTCTAGATTCGGTCAAGTTGACAATGAACACTAAACTATCACACACACACACACACACACACACACACACACACACACACAGGAATAAAAGAGATATTATTGGCTGCTTCTCATTAGGAAATGATCTTCAATGTTCTAACACAAAACTTTCATAATAGGGCCTGGAGAAATGGCTCAGCAGTAAAGAGGGCATCATGTTCTTACAGAGGATCCTTGAAAGGGAAAGACCATGGGAGCTCTTTTTTAAAAGAAGGAACTAGAATATAATCAGTTTAGAAGACCAAATCATATTCTGTAATGACAATTTGGAAGTGTCTATAAACTGAGAAAAAGTATAAAAGAAATGGATCTTAGTTCACTTAAGGACTAACAGAGCTATATAACTTGACAACCAGAAGTCTCTAACGGGGCTTCCTGCTCCCAGGCTAGGAGGAGCACTGGGAGGTCAGCAGGATGATGAGGGCCTTGCCCACACATCTCCATAAACTCAGCCATTCTGCTCATCAGCTTTCCCGTAAGTCCAAAGGAAGAGCCAAGTCCTGGCCATAAATAAAGCCTGCAGAGACAGGAAGTAGCAGGGCTGCTGTGCTCTTGGGGTACCTGTCCATCACCTGCCTCCAGGGCCCAGGAATCACCTTTATGACATCCATGAGTGACAACCACGCTCTCCTACCAAGCCCCTTGGCTAACCAGGAAGTGATGTGTGACCCAGCGATGCTATGAATGGTGACATCTGGGGCTACATTTGTCTTTCATGGATGAGTTCCAGCCAGCAAACTATTGAGCCAAGAAAAGAAGTAGTGAGAAGCACTTTATAAACTTAGCTCAACCCACCCAGTTTCTGGAATTCTATTAAAAAATCCTCCAAGAAAGTGCTTTTTCTCCCCTTTGGCATCTCTGAGATCAAAGTATGCAAATGAGTACCCACACAACTAATGGCATGTAATTACCCATGCATAATATTATATTTGATTGTATTACATTTTATTTTCACAATCATAATAATTGCATAACTGTTACAATAGTAGCAGCAACGTGACAAGGCAAGGCTTCGACGACAGCATGCCCTTGTTGGGCTGCTATGTCTCAAGACATCGAAGTTTGCACATAGACTCTGTCTCCTAAAGTGGCATTAGGAATTAAGTAACCTCATTCCTACAAAGTGCTGGGTTCTAAATTCAACAGCATTGATACCGATTGCCAGTAAATTCTGTGCTAATGATCACCAGAAAGTGTAACTGTTTGGGTTACACTTTCCCCAAGGAAAATTAGGAAGGCAAACAGACAAACGAATGAACAAAAAAGCAAGAATACTAGACGCACTAATGTTCTGGTTAGCTTCTACCTTTAGGGCACCATCAAATTGAACTCCAGGTTCTTTCCTGTTAGCTTGCAGATACTCCGGGGAAGAGTAATGTTTTAGCTGCTTCCAGCTGCCTGCCCATTAGCAGAATCCACTAGCACTCAGGAAGTCGCCCGGGAGGAAAGGCAGTGAGTACTGTTTATCTGAGAGGTAAGACATTCACACAAACTAAGGCAAATGACCTTCTGACAAGTGTAATTCCTGCACCAGGAAACGACCTTTTAACCACCTACTTCACCCTTCCAACCCGCTGTTGACATGAAATTCTAATGATCATATCAGGTGAACGTATGGTGGGGAATAAAAGGCCGACTCCAAAGAAAGTCAGGTGGCTGCCAGCCTAGGATATGCATGCGGAGCCTTGGGTAGGCTCGGCAGTGTGGCTGTTACTTTTTACTTTGTGACTCAGAAGAAGTAAAATTTGATGAGCGTGGTTCAGTTTGTGTCCAGCCACTTATTTCCATGGCGTTAAGTCAACTTCATAGCTCCATGTAGCCCTTGCAGGAGGAGAGCCTTCTCCAGCCTATGAATCAGGGGGCAGCAGTTAGGGGGCAGTGCTCAGACGATGGCATGACTCTAAGAAATGGCTGTGGGTGTCAGGATCCCAGTTCTCCTGACACAACACCACCTCTGGAACACACTGGTATGCATTTCAAATTGTATTTAAAAGCAACAGCCAGTTCCACAAGACACACGAGATTATAATGTTCTTGGGACAAAACTAAACTTATACAGTCAACCATATCAAACCCCAGTCCTCCTCTGTTATTCAAGTCAACTCTCCTCAGGACTATGACAAATGTTTTTATTTTTCTATCTTACACATAGAGATGTAGCTGCAAAATATGCTTGACATTGGTTTTCATTTTTCAGGGCATTTAGAGCAATGCACACCATTTGATTTCAAGATGGTGCATCCCAGGGTGGCTCCCCTAGCATCCTATGACTTCTGTGCTGTGATTTATAAGCACTACTGCAGGGCCAGGGTATTCTCTGAGCAGATGTGGGGGCATTTACCTAGCTGGGAAATTCTACTCTTCACTAGGCTCAATATGTGGAGTTTACTTTAGCATCCAACCGAGAACACCTATGTGAGTTGGTTAATCATACACCACAATCAGTAGAAATAAGACTTCCCCAGAAAGCGTATGTGGTCTCCCTGGGTAAGAAGCCTATTCATACAGCTCTGGAATTTAAAAAAAAAAATCACTGAAACTGATTAATGCTGTCCAAGATGTTTTAAAGCTTTCAAATGCTACTAAGGTTTGAAGTAAAGGGTAGACATATCACAAGTTTATGCTAATCCTTAGATAGCAGCTAAATGCCTTTCCCTGCTGAAAGGCAGGCCTCTTTCACAGGGAGCACACATTAGCTGGGAGCCTCTTTCAGACCTGGTACTGATCCTTTGTAAGTCCCTCTCCTTTGAAACGTGGTGGCCCTCTCTACTCAATGCTCTGCTTCAGTTCCAGAATAGAGAGCTGGTGGAGAGGGGGTTACCTGCTTCCACACAGTAAACCCCTCGCGGATTCCCAGACTCATCTTTCAAGTGCAGGGTCATCATTTTCTACCTATGGCCAGAAAAGGTTCTTTATGACAGGTGGTATCGAGTCTTCTGTGCCTACAATTACTTTCCCTACCGATACCTCCCCTTGGCTTCTCTTTTTATGTATATCTGCTTCCTCTGGGACTTTACAGAGTTTTACACTCACGGAAACACAGCAAGCCATCAATTAAAGCACTCTTCAACAAACATCCAATGTCCATCTAGCCTACGATTCTCCCTATTAGAAATCAAAGCTGGTCAGCAGAACCTCACCTAGGCAAGGAGCTTTCTTTGCAGACAAAGGCAGCATGGACACTGCGCTATCACCTCTGCCAGAGTGCTACGCTAACAGTCCCAGGAATGACAGAGCACTAGAGCTTAAACTTGGCACCACAGAAGACTCTAGAAACCCTGCCCTGACTAAGAAAAAAGTCAACTTTGAGTTGACAATTTGATTTTACAGCAATTTCACTAGTCTGTGTCACTTTCTTTGTTTCTCTGTCTGTTTCTCTCTGTCATTTAGCAACTCAACTGTGTATTTCTATACTCCTTGTACAGATGCTCCACAGCACAGGGGTGCAGGTAAAGGAGAGTACACAGGAGTCCACATGTGGGTCCCAGCAATCAAACTCAGGTTCTCGGCCTTGGCAAGTGTTTGTTTTTACCCACTGAGCCATCTCCCCAGCCCTTCACTGGTGTTTAGTCGCAGGTAGTAAGACAATAACACATATGCTCATCTTTTACCTCAGCCTCAGAGTGGCCTAGTGTATCTGCAATGAATGAACCCAATCTTAGATTTAGAACAGTAAATATAGAAGTCATTTGCATTTCCTTTATGAAGTATTGTTTAAATATATGTGTTCCAGAGACTGCTACCTGTTATGAATCTAGACGTCCTTATTAGTTGTATGGCCTGGACCATACAACTTAGTTTTACACTTAGTTTTCCATGCCTTAGTTTTCCTTAACTGAAAATGGAGATGACAATTGGTAATATGTGTGAAATTCTGCAAAGGAATCTTGAATATGCTAAACATAAAATGACTTACTGTATGCCTGATTCCTGGCACATAAAAGAGGTTGAGTTGTGGTTGTTACTAAAAAACAAGTCACATTTTGAGATTACCTACTCAGCTCAATATGATACTCACTATGCACCAGATACTGTTCTAAAAACTTTAAATATATGAAGTAGTTTGGATGACTAACAATTTTACAAAGACTATCTCATTCTCACAGATGAGGGAACTCAGAGTGACACAGAAAGGTTGCCTGGTGATAGATAGCAGCAGAGCCAAGACTCAAACCTGAGCTCTAGAGGCCACTCCTCCAACCACACTACTTTTGCTCTGCTACACTCAACTCTTGGAGTCACCTCATGACAAGGATATGAGGGACAGCAGCCTACCACAACCAGAGACAGTGACACAAAGGTCCCTGTAGAGGATGGCTGGCTCCTCAGCTCCACAGACATCCAGACCTGGGTCAGACACAACAGGCTCTTATCCAACAAGCACACTTAGCATTCCCTAACAGCCAGGAGGTAAGCAGCATGCTGTAATGGATTATCTGTGAATCCTATACTCTGAGGACTCTATTTTCAGAATGTAAGCTGCTTATGCTTTAGCCTGGCAGAGTAGAACATCAAGGCAAGAACACCTCAGCTCCATCTTGAATTCTCATGTTGCCCAGGTAACCTCTGCTCTGTCCCGTGGGCTGCCTGCTTATATTGGACTGTAAATATGAGAAGATAAGACATGAGAACCAGGGGACCTTTTCTCTCCTGTATTTCTGATCTAGTGTGACCAGTTTAATTTGACAGAATTCAGCATAAAATTATTTTTTAAAGATAGGTTTTACTCTGATACTTTCAAAACCAAATTGTCTTCAATCAGATTTGCTATGGGACTCGACTTCCGTGTCCCCCAAGCTCGTGCTTGGATTTCTTGTTCTCTATTTCCCATCCCGCATTTAGGGCATCATCTAGTTCTACATGTGCACTCTTCTATGGGACACTTTGCTCATGGGCCATTGGTGGTTTATTACATCTGAGATAAGTACAAGGGTAAATCCTTTTGAATACTAAAGAAAGGTTCCGGGTTTATAGATCTCTGTCTGTCCTTCATATTTCTCAACATAATCAGGCAAATTTAGAAATGAGGTAAAACATTTTAGTGAATATATTAGTTATGTGACCTTTGTGAGACAAGTCACTCAGTTCACTAAGGCCTCAATTTTACAACCATAAAGTGGGAGTGGGTTAAGTTAATGATATAAGTAATATATAAAGCGCCCCAAAGTTAATACTAAACTGCTATTCCTGTTACATCTGTTGGTGATATTTTTTAAGGTTTATTTTTAATCTATATATATGTCTGTGTGAATGAATGCCATGTGTGTGCAGGTACTGTGGATTCTAGAGGAGTCCACTGGATTTCTTGGGGCTAGAGTAACAGGCCATTGCAAACTTCCTATGCAATGCTGGGATCTAAACTCGGGTACTCTGGAGGAGCAGAAATTGCTCCTAACCACTGGACAATCTCTTCAGGGCTGTTGCTGACCACCAGTCAAGATTTTTTAAGCTACTGTAGATTAAATTTAACGATATTAGTTTTAGAGGGACATGTTTTGAAGCAGAATCCACTGAAAAATCAAGGTTAGTTTTCAGGGGAAATGCTTAAAAAACATCCTCAGAGCAATTTAAGGCTTGCTTTAGGAAATTGATTACCTACAGATATAAAACACCCAATGCTTAGGGCTTCTGAGAAGGAAGAACCCCTGTTCACTTAGCTGAAAGCCCCCATAGAAGGGGGTATCCTTGTCAATTCAGGCACCCATCCAAGTCACCTAACAACCTGCTGTGTGGTGAGTCTTGACTTTTGAGTTTCCTGAGCTGAATCACAGGTAGAAAGGGCCAAGAGCCCACCTCATCCATCAGCCTGGCGGCTAGAACTAAGGATTAAGAGATAATGTTCTCAAAGCCTCTTAATGGGTACCCAGCATGTTCTTAAACAGGATCAACATTGTGTTTGTTATAATAATACCTAAGCACGCAATCCCTCCTTGTTAAAAAACGAGAGAGTCAGATCAAAAGGATCATTGTCTAGACTTACTTTGGCTCTAGGTAGAGGCCATATTAAGATCACACTGACATTTCCCTGAGTATAACAGTCAGGTATGAACGAGTTTTGTTCATAAGCTTCTCACTTGTAGGAAACCCAAATTGTACAAATGACCAGAAGTATCATAGGCAATGTCAGTGTGTTCGTTTGTTTGTTGTATTGCAACATTTCCAAGGCTGCTTTGGAATCACACATTTGAGTACTATCCTCTGAAGAGCGGATTGAATATAGACCCAAACAGCCCTCCACCGTCAGCGAGTTTCCTTGGCAATGAGCTTGCTCAACTCCCAGGGTGTTGCTGGGGAAAGACGAGGGCAGGCAAATTACAAACAGGTTCTGGAGAGCCTCCCTGTAGTCCTAGCCATACATCAGGCTGATAAATAAGACTCTGGCAGAGTGGAATTTCAACCAAACAATTTTGTGTACAAAGAGAAAGGTTATCCCTCCTCCTGGGATGGGGAGAATGGAACTGCTTGCATCAGGAGCCGCAGAGCTCTATAAACTTCAATAGCACATCCCTGCTCTCCTAGCTCACTAATGAAACTGAAAGTATAGTTGTTCTTTAAATGTTTGTGCCTGGAGTTATGACCTGTTTCAAATGACAGGGAACTGGAGACAACATTTTAATGGTTATGAATGCATTTAGAAAGAAGTCTGGGTGTCTAATGAGAGTGAAGAAGGCACTGCAATTGAGGAACAATTTACTACCGAGAAATCAATTTGAAAATTCTATACAAGATTATCACCCATTAAATTGTCTTTCTTCAAAACTGCAGGCCCTAAAATGGTACTTCTGGACAAAGAATTTTACAAACAATAAATGCTAATTAAGTAATCTATTCAAATGGTTGATTGAAAGAATAAAAAAGTATCCCCTGGGGGGAAAACCCCTTCAGCTGTTTCTACTTCAGGTCTTCTTTTCTTAAGAAACTGGTAGGTGTCAGGCAACAGGCTGGAACACTCCAATAGTCTCCCATCTTTGTTCTTCATGGATACAATTCCATGTGAATGGAAGAAGACACATGCACACCACACTATCACACACATGTATCTGTACATATAACACATATGCTAACATCCTGCCACACACAATACATTCTTACCTATGCCCATACATTCTAACACGCACACATGCACATTTTAACACACTCTAGCACACATATTCTAACACATTGTAGCATACACAGTCTTGCACATTCTAGCATACTCTTATACACATACACATTCTAGCACATGAGCTTTATTTATTTATTTATTTTGGCTTTTTGAGACAGAGTTTCTCTGTATAGCCCTGGCTGTCCTGGAACTCACTCTGTAGACCAGGCTGGCCTTGAACTCAGAAATCTGCCTGTCTCTGCCTCTCAAGTACTGGGATTAAAGGCATGTGCCACCACTGCCCAGCTGCACATAAACTTTTTAATACACACATGTACATACACGCAGCACGCACACACACATTCTACCACACATAGTCACACTTAAAGATTCTGTTTAAATGTCACAAGTGTCAGTGGGTGAGTTCTTTGTTGCAATAGTTAATTAAGAGGAGAGTGCTAAATCCAGAAGACCTTAAGAGAACACACACATGAGAGCAGACACAGCCCTAATACTAAGGAGTGCATGTGAGTGTGGCTAAAGATATTTAGACTCTTGCTCTGTAAAGTAGAGCAACAATCCTAAATGCCAGAAAGATTAATAAGAGAGTGCTTTACAGAAGAACCACACTTTGTCCAAGGAAGCCAGTTCATTTTCTAATCAAATATAAGGAAGGGCCAGGTTAGCCAGTGACTAAGACACAGAACGTAAGGTGTCAGAAGAGAAGGAAAGCTTAATTACTTTCTGTTCTCATAGCCTGGGTTCCTCACATCATCAGGCCTTTCAGCAGGTGCTAGTTCCTAGAAGAGCAAGAGGCTCTGGTGACTCTGCAGCCTGGAATGTAGTCAAGCCTGGACCCTGCTCCCAACTCAGAGATGGGGATGTAGTCACATCGCTCTACAGAAGACAGTTCCCATCCAGAAAGCATCATGGGAATGAGAATAGAACACCACCCACAGTCCTACTGGGCATAAGCAGTGAAGATTCTCCCAAGGCAGTTAGAATACAGTCCCTATTTGATATTTTTCCTGTTCTCTAGGCCTCCGAGGAATCTGTTGCTATAAGCTGGTGACCTGGTATCCCACCTCTGTCTTTTATTGGTTTCACAGTGAAACAAAGGGTTTGAAGTCAATTTGCACCATTTGTGTGGTATGGACTTCTGGACTAATTACAGGTTCCTTTAATATCGTGCCCTTTTATACGAACACAGACACAAATGATCTGAACGTGAGCGTTGCTTTAGTATCATGCGAAATTAAACCTGAAGGGCATTATGTCCTTGTAAAGCATAATGACTGCTTGAGTTCTACCTCACATTGTCTCAGAGGAATGCTCACCACTGGCAGGTAATAAACAGACTTGGAAAAATGTCACTGGCCACATTACATATCCCATAGCTGGGACGAGGAGGGCAATTTGATGTACAGCTCAGCAGAGTGGGAGCAGCTGTTGGTGCCTCTGAAATGTTGTGTGCCCCACACATAGAAAGGCAAGGAGAGAGAGGGCTTTCTCATAAACAGCAGACTGCATAAGACCTAGATATGCATGGAAGGCAGCACAGTCCTATAAGGATCTGAGCGGCATGCAATTCCAACAGCCACGAGAACAACAACAACCATCTGTTTTTCTAATCCTTTTTTCCAAGCATAGTGCATATCTGACCTATTAAATAAATTAATGCTCTAGGGTCCCCTAATAATAAAGTAAAGTAAAAACATCAATGAAAGATGCTAAGTCCCTGAGATTAACAACTCAACTGCCCTTCGCTGGGCCAATGAGCATCTACAGATGTGGAAATGTATTTCCTGGGTATCTTGTGAAACTTCAGGGTTTTACTTGGCATTATGTCCAGGAGACTCATACCTCAAATATATGCAGGGTCTAGAAATTGGTCCTTATTAGAATAGTCTCTTTAGAGCAAATGATTAACCAAGCCTAGATGATAAACTATCACAGTGAACTAAACACAGTCTGGTCTAGAGCGATAGGAATTGGTTGCCTGACCAGAAACAAGGAGTTATCTGCCATAGTTCTCTGGAAAATGACCTTAAAGCCCACAGCCCCTAGTTCAGGTACCTGGGAGATCACAGTAGAAATTGCCAGCCTGTAATGGGTCATTCTGGGGACTTCATGTCCATCCCTCCTCCTAGGTCACCTGGGTGAATATGGCATACTGTTTTCATTCAGTGCTAAACATTTCATACCATGACCTCAGGGAAGCTCCCTCTGCACAGAGGGAAAGGGGCCGAGAGCAGATCAGTGATGTTTTATGAGTCAGGCCCAGGAAAAGGTGAGCATGTCTCCCACCACAGGCAGTGCAATCTATCAGCTAGACTTTCCTTTAAAAAAAAAGTTAAAAGTAAGCAATAAATCAACAGGGAGGAGTGGTAGGTCTTCTGCCATCCAGCTGTCTTGGGATGCAATTTTAAATGACTTTATCGTGACCTTGCCTACTGGTAATTTCAATGCTTGAAAAAAAAAATTCCCTACACACTCCCTGAGACAACCTGCTTGGGAAAAAATACCCTGCTTCTTTTAGATGGCCACGTGAAGCGATTATGTGTCTGTCTGGTGACTCTCCTCCTTTGTAAATGGGTAGGCTCAGGACATGCATTTGGGGATTCTGGTCATAAAGAGCTGTGAGAGCCATCTGGGCCAGGAATATGTATTCTGAGAACATATGTCTCGGTTAACACCGGGCCCCAGACATGGATGAGCCCCGTGGCTTTGGTGTCATTAAGAGAAAATACTGAGTATTGCCAGGGCTGTTCCATACCGAACCTCTTCCAAGTGCTGGGAGAAAGGCACCCTGGTGACTTGCAGGGTCATTAGAGCAACAATGCTGGTGGCAGATGCTGAGTGACATCTTGTGGTGCAGACCGTATAAGTGACAGCTGTGTGGCGGAGAGAATTGGGCCCAAGAAAAGTGAGCATCACTGAGGGTTCTGCTGTGGCTTACACACTCAGACCAATTTCCGGGAGCTGGGTGCCATTTACCCTTTGCACACGACGAACTTCGAATGGACTTGATTCAAGGTGACACTGGGCTTTGAGTGGAGACAAAGTTCTTATTTGTATTGAGAACTGCGGTGTAGATAGAGGCTAAAGGGGATGCTGTAGGCTTGGGGAGCAGACCTGAGTTTGCATCTCTGTCCTACATCTTAGGATACTCAAATGTTGGCCATGTGACTGAATCTCAGCTGCTTCAACCACACCACGGGGCTAACAGTTCTCACCAGAGGAAGGACTGAGAATGAGCATGGTGACAGTGTCCCTTGCTTGTCACCTGACTGAAGGGCCAGGACAACCCTTAGAACTCCTTCCTTCAAAAGAAAAACTGTTGGAGGTTTATCCTTGTGTTGTTTGTGTCATTACAGACCAATGAGCATCTTTCTAACCTTCCTGAGATGCTATATACATACCCCACTGATTTTATTTCCTTAATCTCTAACCTAGTGTGTTTTAATGGAGGAAAAAGTCTTGTCCTGCCCAGTGTGACAGTCACTAGCAGCAGTTGGCTATTAGCATGTGAAAGGTGGCTCCTCTGACTAGAAACTGGATTTTTAATTGTACTGCATTTTAACCATGTTAAATGTAAACAGCTTCATGGGATTCACAGCTTCTATGTGAGATAAGCATGTCAAGTCTGAACACTGATGAAGAGAGACCGTGGCCTCAGCCAGTGGACGCCACCCAGGTGATTAAATTATTCAGAGTCTCTCATCCTCCAGCCAGCCACATTCTTTTAGGAGGACTGACTGATGTGATCTTGCTCATATTTGTTGCAGGAGCTCTCTGGCTAGAACTACGGTCTGTGACCTTGAACATGTTCCCATATTTTCTGAACCCGAGTTCTCATGTGTAAAGTGGGGTGAATGCCCCGAAGCTCATTTTAAAGTTTAATGCAACAAGAGATGTCCAATGCCTTGGCACTGATAAGATCAGGAGAAACAGTACAAGAGGACCAGACTAGTTTGTATTGCGCTTAGTTTTGTGGTACTGGTTATGGCACCAACCATTTATTATGTTGTTTGTGCTTTTGAACTGGCAGATGTATCATCTAGGATATTATGCCTGGTGGTGGTGGCGCATGCCTTTAATCCCAGCACTTGGGAGGCAGAGGCAGGTGGATTTCTGAGTTTGATGCCAGCCTGGTCTACAGAGTGAGTTCCAGGACAGCCAAGGCTACACAGAGAAACCCTGTCCAGAAAAAGAAAAAGAAAAAAAAAAAAGAAAGAAATGTCCCCTCTAGTCCCAACTGTCAGAAGTTCATTTGGGATTGCCTTTTTATCTATTCTAACCCTAATCCACTTCACAGCTTAGAAATTGTATTCAAAGCTCCAAACATCTGAGTTGGGCTCAGTTTTAAAATTTGGGTTATATTCAGAGGGCACATATGAGTATGTCTGTCCATCTACACATGTGTTTATATGCGTAATGAATTTTATATTTGCAATAACACAAATCACATGCTTCTGTGCTTTATTGATTTGCCTCAGCTGTTAAAAATGCCCTAATAAATCTAGTTGCTACCCAAGGACCAGCTATAAAAATAAAGCCTAGCTTAAATTAAAGGTGAAGCTATTAACATTTGTCCTGCAGCCTGTAAGACTCTAATGAGCTCCTTTCTGGCATTCATGAACTTGAACCTGAAATGGGGCTGCAAAACCCAGTGGGGTTTCCCTTGTCGTGTCATTCATTGAAAGCTTTGCCTGGGAATGGCTTGATCTAAATTGCTCCATCGAAACTTGTAGATGAGGTCAGAGCAAGAGATGGAATAAAAACAACCCTTCAGTATACACTAGGGCTATTTTGTGCAATGCAAAAGAATATGGATTGGTGATGATAAGCATCGTGGCTCCACGGGAAGGTTGCATTGTTGTCTCTGTTGGCATTTGGGGTTATTCTTTGATGTGGGAGGTGGGAGTGTACTGTCCTGTGTACTATGGGAAGCCCAGGATATCGTTGGTGTTCACCTAGGAGTGTCAGTGAAATACCCACTCCTGGTAATAATGGCCAAAAATGTCTCCAGGCATTTGGTGAAACACAGCTCAGTATGGCTGGTGAGAGCCCCTCTAGGTGAGAAGCGTGACTCTACAGCTGGTCACCAATTTTCACTTTGCCACTTCCTAGCAGTGTGACCTTAAACAAGGATTTGACCCCACCAAGCCTTAATTTCCTCCTGTGTAAAATAGAGATAACTGCACTTTTAAAGCAGAGGGCTTCTGTGAGAATTAAATTACATAATGCGAATAAGGCACTTAGGACAGTGCCTGGCAACTCATCCTCACTAAACGGTAGTTACTGTTATCATTAACTACGTGGACTTTCTAAACTGTTCCAATCACACAAGCTACAAACTCTAGCCGCTTCTCTGCAGGAGCCCAATTATTAGGCACTTAATCCCAACAGAGTAAACAGAGAAGAAGTGGCCAGGGAATCTCTCCCATAGCATTCTTCTTTCTGGAGAGGCATTGCTCCTCTTGCCTCCAAACAAGCAGAACTTCTCCTGGGATTGGGCTCCTATGTTTGACCTCCGAACCTTGAAGCCATTGTGCCTCTGCATTCCTAAGAAAGGGCATGACCAAATGTGAAACCAGATCTTTGGCAACAAGGGAAAAAGAACAAAGAGAAAGTAAATACCAAAAAAAAAAAA